>NW_021167028.1:0-77077 GCF_900634415.1 Cottoperca gobio
ACAGGAAGTCAGGAGGCAGATACCTGGTGAGAACACACACACACACACACACACACACACACACACACACACACACACACACACACACAGTCAGAACAAATAAAAACATAGATGATGAAGTTGTGATGTTTGTCTCAGTGAGCTGGTTCTGGTTTTGTAGAAGGACCTGGTGGGGGAGGTGGAGGATAGTCCGACTGGTTCTTCTGCAGCAGCCTGGAGGAAGCAACTGGACCACCGGCTGATCTCAGGTGTGTGTGTGTGTGTGTGTGTGTGTGTGTGTGTGACCTGTGTTACCTGCACTCACGTTGTGTTTGTAGGGTGCGCTCCGGAGCCGGCTGGCTGCATGGAGGTGGCGTCTCTGGCCTGCAGCTGTCTGGACGGGAAGAGGAAGAATAGACCGGCCATGACGGAGGTCAGAGTTAGTTCGTTTAACCTTTTAATGTCCAATACTTTCAAAACTAAAATTATGTCATCGTCCAGGATTTTCTTTATTCTTCTTATTGTGGGAACTAAAACATACAAAACATAACGGATCCTGTTCGGATCCTCTTTAAATGTTTCATAACAAACTTCAGAGTGGTGTTCCTCAGGGATCCTGTTCAGATCCTCTGTTAATGTATAATAACAAACTTCAGAGTGGTGTTCCTCAGGGATCCTGTTCAGATCCTCTGTTAATGTGTAATAACAAACTTCAGCGTGGTGTTCCTCGGGGATCCTGTTCAGATCCTCTTTAAATGTGTAATAACAAACTTCAGAGTGGTGTTCCTCAGGGATCCTGTTCAGATCCTCTGTTAATGTATAATAACAAACTTCAGAGTGGTGTTCCTCAGGGATCCTGTTCAGATCCTCTGTTAATGTGTAATAACAAACTTCAGCGTGGTGTTCCTCGGGGATCCTGTTCAGATCCTCTTTAAATGTGTAATAACAAACTTCAGAGTGGTGTTCCTCAGGGATCCTGTTCAGATCCTCTGTTAATGTATAATAACAAACTTCAGAGTGGTGTTCCTCAGGGATCCTGTTCAGATCCTCTGTTAATGTGTAATAACAAACTTAAGCGTGGTGTTCCTCAGGGATCCTGTTCAGATCCTCTGTTAATGTATAATAACAAACTTCAGAGTGGTGTTCCTCAGGGATCTTGTTCAGATCCTCTGTTAATGTATAATAACAAACTTCAGAGTGGTGTTCCTCAGGGATCCTGTTCAGATCCTCTGTTAATGTGTAATAACAAACTTAAGCGTGGTGTTCCTCAGGGATCCTGTTCAGATCCTCTGTTAATGTGTAATAACAAACTTAAGCGTGGTGTTCCTCAGGGATCTTGTTCAGATCCTCTGTTAATGTATAATAACAAACTTCAGAGTGGTGTTCCTCAGGGATCCTGTTCAGATCCTCTGTTAATGTGTAATAACAAACTTAAGCGTGGTGTTCCTCAGGGATCCTGTTCAGATCCTCTGTTAATGTGTAATAACAAACTTCAGAGTGGTGTTCCTCAGGGATCTTGTTCAGATCCTCTGTTAATGTATAATAACAAACTTCAGAGTGGTGTTCCTCAGGGATCCTGTTCAGATCCTCTGTTAATGTGTAATAACAAACTTCAGAGTGGTGTTCCTCAGGGATCTTGTTCAGATCCTCTGTTAATGTATAATAACAAACTTCAGAGTGGTGTTCCTCAGGGATCCTGTTCAGATCCTCTGTTAATGTGTAATAACAAACTTAAGCATGGTGTTCCTCAGGGATCCTGTTCAGATCCTCTGTTAATGTGTAATAACAAACTTCAGAGTGGTGTTCCTCAGGGATCCTGTTCGGATCCTCTGTTAATGTGTAATAACAAAATTAAGCTTGGTGTTCCTCAGGGATCCTGTTCAGATCCTCTGTTAATGTATAATAACACATTTCAGAGTGGTGTTCCTCAGGGATCCTGTTCAGATCCTCTGTTAATGTGTAATAACAAACATAAGTGTGGTGTTCCTCAGGGATCCTGTTCGGATCCTCTGTTAATGTGTAATAACAAAATTAAGCGTGGTGTTCCTCAGGGATCCTTTTCGGATCCTCTGTTAATGTGTAATAACAAACATAAGCGTGGTGTTCCTCAGGGATCCTGTTCGGATCCTCTGTTAATGTGTAATAACAAAATTAAGCGTGGTGTTCCTTAGGGATCCTTTTCGGATCCTCTGTTAATGTGTAATAACAAACTTAAGCGTGGTGTTCCTCAGGGATCCTGTTCAGATCCTCTGTTAATGTTTAATAATAAACTTCAGAGTGGTGTTCCTCAGGGATCCTGTTCAGATCCTCTGTTAATGTGTAATAACAAACTTAAGCGTGGTGTTCCTCAGGGATCCTGTTCAGATCCTCTTTAAATGTTTAATAATAAACTTCAGAGTGGTGTTCCTCAGGGATCCTGTTCAGATCCTCTTCTGTTCCTCATTTCAATGTTCTCCTCTCAGGTGTTTGACAAACTTCAGGACATCACGAGGAAGAACAGCTTCTCCTCCTCATCCCCCCTCCATCACCCTCCTCACCGTCATCTTCAGCCCCGCTCCCTGTCCTTCCCCAGACCCCCCCACCCCCTGGACTTCAGTGTGGTAGCTCTGTCCGACCAGCTGTCCAAACTGGGACCCCTGGAGGACACGTACCAGCCCTCTGCCTCCTCTTTTTGCTCCCTTCCCCCCTCCTCGTCCTCCTCTTTCGCCAGTCCGTGTGAAACCGACGAGAGTCGAGGCTTCTCCCAGTACGACCTTCGCTCCCAGTGCAGATCTAACGGGACGAGCTTCAGGTCTCTGTCAACTAGACCCCCAGAGTCCCAGCTTAGTCGGCCTTCTGTCCACACTGAGGACCAGTACAACTCCCCCCCCCAGTCCAGCAGCAGCAGTGACAGGCCAGGGGCCGGGGCCCTCACAGAGGCCGCCCCAGGACAAGACACAGCAGAATGCCTCTCTCATGCGGGATCCCTAAGGTCTGAGTCCACAGAGTCCTCAGGTACATCAGCAGATTGTTTATTCAGTTTGTGCTGCGGAAACGGAAAAACTATAAAGTGTGTAATAAAGATCTTTTAATCTTTACCTCAATAGAAGTTTAAAATGTAAAGCAAGACATTTGTTACAGCCCTTATAATCTCACTACACTGAGCAATTTCTTCTCTTGTGAGAGTTTGGACTCTAATATACAGAAAACACTGTTAGCATAGATATCTTTCATAGAAATTAAGTGTTGAAATGGATGTAAAAACTAATCCACGTCGTGTGTGTTCAGTCCACATGAATCCCAGTAAGCAGCGTTTCCTGCAGAAGAAAACTCTGTATGAGGAGGGAAGAATCCAAACTCCTGAGCTGCCTTCGTCTGAAGACCTCTGTACGTAACACACCCAGTTATTTACCTTCTTTCAGAATCTCTTCTTCTCATATTTTATGCCCTCGTCTCGTTTTAACGGCACCTTCACCCTGAGCTGCTCAGAGAGACTGTCCCTGTAGTGAGTTCACTGTAAACTCTGGATCAGAGCGTCTGCTGAATGACCGGTAATGTAAAATAATAATAATCTCATATTTGTTTATCTCGTATTTCTTTTCATATTTCCTGCTTCAGATGGCGGCAGGAGTTCAGACAGAGGGCCGGAGGAGAGCGACGAGTTGGATTATCTTCCTGCTCAACACGACTGACTCAGACTTTATCTTCACGTTTGTATTATTGACTCTTTGGAGCGATGAAAACACAAACTGGACTTGAACTTCTGACGGAGCGATGCTGTCTCTCTACATTAATGTTGAATCAACATGTGAAGCAGCACTACATACGGATGGATGGTTAAAATTATTTAAAAAACCTTTTTTTTTAAAGGCAGACATTATGGGCTACTCCTATAAATATACTATATGATTATTATCTGATCAAACAGAGATGTGTTTATTTTCAATTCCGTTGATTCAGGCATCTAATCTGTACTTTTGTCATGAAATGTTAAAGTACAAAATGTAGAATATTTAAATATTTGTTTGCTTTGAGACGATGACTCTGATTTACTTTCATTCTTTGTCATCTATTTTTGTTACATTTCGGTATTTATTGGGTTTCTTTGAGTTTTATATGAGGACTCTTGTAAATGATCTTATCTGAACATCTCGCTCTCTGGAGGAAACACAGCTTTAGTTTTATGTATGTTCAGTCAGGCAGGACGTGCACACAGTTGGAGGGGCTGCAGCTCTAAAGGGTTATAACTGACCACAAATCTATTTTGAATTTGTAAATAGTTTTAATGCACCTTTTTTTCCATCCGTCTAAATTACGAGTGTTGCCCCCACAATTAGTTGCTGGGCATACAAGATGAATAGAAAAGCATATAATGGCAGTGGGAACAACATGACACACAATAAGAAGTAAAGAGCAAATACTAAAAGCAACAGATAAAGTGAGAATGTGAACGAGCTTCTCGTGTGTTCTTGTGTTATTTTACCACAAACTGAGCAGCTCCATGGTTTCGCTCCTGTAAGGACTTATTTGTTTATTTTTCCACTTCAGATGAATATATACCGCTTTCACCGCTCGTACACGGATCCAACAGTCACATCAGTAAACTCATTTTAAACTATTACCTAATTATTTCCGTGGCGGAAATTTCTTTTAGTTCACCCCTCTCCTTTCCTCCACTCTGTCTGACTGTAGGTGTGTGTCGCCGCCCTTCGCGAAGTACAGCGGAGGCAATGTGAATGGCAAAGCTGAAAAAACTTTAACAAACAATTTTGTGACCCCCCCCCCCCCCCCCCCCCTTCAGTACGTCCGCGGACCCCCTGGAGGTCGTGGACCCCCTATTGAAGACCCCTGCTCTAATTGATTAACAGACTGCTAGTTTCAGCTCTGAACTGTTGGGGAGTTTAATTTATAACAAAACATCAGATTACATAAACGTCATATTCAGTCTGTGTCATCAAAATCATGTTTTTCAAGTTCTTGTTGAGATTTTGAAGTATTTTGCTTGTGTAACGTTCTTCTCTCAGATTAGTGTACATTACATTACAGTGTACTAACTTTGTGTCTGTAGATTTCTCTAGATCATTTGCATATTTAAACATAACATTTCAGAAAAGTTGTAACACATAATTGTGTTAATGTCAGTGATGAACTGGGGAAGTTTCATGCTGATATGTTAGTTAAAGTTTTGCAGCCTATTCACTTGCAGTGTCCCCCCCTCCATCAGTTGGTTCCCTCTGTTGTTAGCATTTAGCCGTTAGCCACCTAGCCTCTGTGTTTTGTTTGGTTGCCGTTAGCAGCAAGATGGCGGCTCCCGTCCCGGTGCTCAGCCCCTGCGCTCTGCATATTTAACTGCGGCTCTCAGCCTTCACGGTGCCCCCTCACTGCTGCATGGAGTGGCCGAGCAGCGCACCCATTTACCCGCAGCTTTATCTCTGTTTCTGCTGCTTTCTGTCAGGCTGAGCAGCTACCGGCGGCTGACTACCGACTCTGCACTGCATTCACCGGGAGAAGATGGCGGACTGTCGGCTGCAGTCTCTGGGATAGCGAATTCCGCACCGGTCCCCGTTGGAACCACAGAGAAGCGTTAAGTGACAGAACCTGCCCGCAGGAACTCTTATGTGATCCCGGTAGAAGAGGCTACATAGCTTCTATCAAATTAGCCGGCTAGTTAGCCACAGTAGCTAGTTAGCCGATGCTACCCTGAGCTGACGCTAACGAACCGCCGGAGACATAAACTTTTCGACAGAACTTGGATTTTTCTTCCTCTGACTGAGGACCTGGAGTCTCTGACAGCAGCGTCATGGCAGCTGAACCCGCGGTGCTGCAGCCCCGCTGGAAGCGCGTCCTAGGATGGACCGGCCCGGTGCCGCGGCCCCGGCACGGACACCGAGCCGTGACGATCAAGGAGCTGATGGTGGTGTTCGGCGGAGGAAACGAGGGGATCGTGGACGAACTGCACGTCTACAACACAGGTACCGGTACCAGGTTAACGTTACCGGGTCAACTCTTTGAACGTTCTGTGTGGAGAGTATGCAGATAACGTAAGCTATGAAGAATGCTAGACGTGCTACGTTTAGCTTCTGTTAATGCTAACTAGAAGCTAACCACTAGCTAACAAGCTAATTTAATTGGTTTTCGTCTTATTCTGTGGATGTGATGGAAACTGGTGGTTAGCAGTCCACTTGGCGTTTAGCCTGCTAGGCTAGGTTAGCTGCTCTTTGAAGCTAACATGCTAACAGGATTAGCTGTTTAGCTAACAGCTAACGGAGCGGCTCCGGCGAAACACACATAGAGAAATGGCGCGTTTTTACTGAAAACACTGCTGACGTCACAGAGACACGCCCCTCTGCTGCTGCAGCAAAAACAAAAATTCTACATTCTACACATGTAATATGAATATTATAAATATAATTATTACTACATATAAGTAACAATAGAGCCACTGTTATTTTGAAAGTATGACAAATACTGAGGCATTATATTGCAGTAGAGCTGTTTATTGTGTTCTGATCAGCTGATCTGATAAACAGATTCTGGTGCACCTCGCCCCTCCAGTGTTTCCAATGAATTAATTTTTCCCGCCACAGTTTCATAACAAACCGAAGATATTTGTACACATCTCAACAGTCAGTGTCTGTGTTTTTAATAAAGTTCAGTAAATGCATAATGTTTATTAGGTCAAAGAGTAATCATTTTAATTAAACGGGACAATTGTGATTATGATTTGTCATAATCGATTTCATGACCATTAACCTGTGTGACTTGTTGTTGTTGCTGTGCCCCCCCCCTGCAGCCACCAACCAGTGGTTCATCCCTGCAGTGCGAGGTGACGTCCCCCCCGGCTGTGCCGCCTACGGCTTTGCGTGTGACGGGACGAGGCTGCTGGTGTTTGGAGGGATGGTGGAGTATGGCAAATACAGCAGCGACCTGTACGAACTGCAGGTCAGAGTATATACACCTGGGGGGGGGTGGTATTTTAATATGGAGGTCTATGGAGATTGTTTTTTTTATTGACTCATTTTGTCAATACATATGTATAAATAAAACAAAACAAACAACATGCTTTAGCGTAAGACTGAAATCCAAAAGTCTTTTTTTAAGTGATGAAAAAAAGCAGAGAAAAAACATACACAATAATAATAATATATTATAATAATATATATAATACAATAATAATTATATATATAATCAATCCATCCATCCATCCGAAGATCGACCGGTATATTGAGAACTTTGCCTTCTGGCTCAGCTCTCTTTTCGTCACAACGGTGCGGTAAAGTGACTGTAATACCGCCCCCGCTGCTCCGATTCTCCGGCCAATCTCTCGCTCCATCGTCCCCTCACTCGCAAACAAGACCCCGAGGTACTTGAACTCCTTCACTTGGGGTAATGGCTCATTCCCTACCCGGAGTAGGCAATCCACCGGTTTCCTGCTGAGAGCCATGGCCTCAGATTTGAGGTGCTGATCCTCATCCCAACCGCTGCACACTCGGCTGCGAACCGATCCAGTGACTGTTGAAGGTCACAGACCGATGATGCCTCTATCTGCAGCTTTTCCAGAGTCATTTCTAATGAAAACATTTTTCCACAGGCTAACAGCCAAAAAATTATTTCCTTCAAAGAAAAACCAAACATGCCCTGTGGTAGCAAGAAAAAAGTGCAAAAAGGAAACCCAGTAAAGCTCAGTTTGCTGCTCTGTGATGCACACTCGTCTAAGCCAGATACCTGGCATCTCATCTTGGATGCAAGTTCATCAATGTTTGGGGTCAGGCTCTGAGCTGAGGAAATCCTCAGGATTGAGTGAAGGTGTTCATCAGTAAGACGAGTGTGATGTTTTGTTTATCTTCATCAAAGAGACAGTTGTTCACACAGGTATGTGCTGCCAAACAGAGAGCATTTGGGCAGCTTGGGTACGCAGCTGGGGCATTGTGTCCGGGATGAAACGTGGAAACTGTGCAGCGCCCACAGAGACATACGTTGCCTTGAGTGAGTCACTACATTGGAGGTCAATCGGCTCCATTTGTATGTTGGTTGGTGCGCTTTCCACGTCAGCTGCAAATAGGTTACTGAGCAGTTCAAACCTGCTTTGTGAAGTCGCCACCAAGTATGAGTTTTTCAGCAAACTGTGCACTTGGGAACACGGCGGTAGAGACCTGCTCTTTCATAGTTTGGCAGCACGGGAAATGGCTCAATTTTTCTTGCAGTATTTGCGTTTCCCACAGGCGCAGCTTGATTTAAAAGCCCTCTCTGCAGCGTACACGTCTGTAATTACACGGCCCCGGACCTGATGCTGCAGGTTGAGCGCATTGAGATTGCTCGTGATGTCACACGGAAACTCTTTATCCCGGAGCTCTGTTGTGTCTTCCCCTTTACTTTCCATGAACTGACAGATCTCGTCACACACTTTTCCTTGGCTTAGCCATCGCACCTCTGTGTGATAGGGCAGGTCACCACATTCTGAACCCAACTCCTCCAGAAAACAGGCGGTGATTTCAACCTTTGGCTCTTATGAAGTTGACCTCTCGTGTTATGGTGCTCGTTACATGTTCCATTTTCAAGGCTTTGCCACACAACTCTTCCTGGTGTATGATGCAGTGATAGGTTGTCAGCTCACCTGCACCGTTTTCCTCCCGCATTTTCTCCCGCATCCTGCCCACCAATCCACTCTTTTGACTGCACATTGTCGGCGCTCCATCTGTTGTCAGTCCCACAAGTTTATCCCAAGGCAGCCTCATATCATTTACACATCTGGATACTTCTTAAAATTGATATTTTCCCGTAGTTGTGCCATGCATTGATCTTAATCCCAAAAGTTCCTCTGTTACGCATAGATTTGAGTCCACTCCACGGATGAAAATGGACAGCTGGGCGGTTTCTGAAGTGTCGCTGCTCGCATCCACAGCAAGAGAGTATGCGATGAAATCTTTTCCTTTCCTACCAGCTGTTGTTGTAGATTGGTGGCAAGCTCACGTATACGATCAGCAACGGTGTTTCTGCTCAGGCTCACGTTTGAAAACGCTTGCCTTTTTATCTGATTTAGCTACCTCTGCTGCCACAAAGAAACTAGCCTTTACAACATCCTCACTTTGTGAACATAGCCTGCTGTGACACCAGACTTCTTTTCAACTCTTCTACCCTCTGGAGCCTCTGTTTCATGTCCAGATGCTTGTACCTGTTGTGGTGTTTCCTTTCATAGTGTCGTCTTATATTATCTTCTTTGATTACAGCCACACCGTCTCCACACACAAGACGGATGGTTCGCCCTTTACATCCGCGAACATACACTCTGCCTCCCACCTGCCACAAACCCCTGTTTTCAAAGTCCACCCTTCGTCTAGCCATTTTTTGGGTAGAGGGATAGCTGAAAGTTGACGGCTGCTGATGAAAGAGTGGGAGTGGCAAGGGCTCGTGCTTTCGGGCCCTCGATTAACGCACCGTGGCAGTGCATTGTGGGATTTGTAGTATTAGTGGTGCATGCAATATACCGGCGGGCCAGTTCTAATATTAATTCGATATTATCCTGCGGGCCAAAGATAATTCCACCGCTGGCCGGAGTTTGAGTTTGACACAAGTGCCGCAGAGAGTGGGGGGGGGGGGGGCGTTCGATGACATAAATGACGTCATTGGTCTAAAACGATACGAGCTTCACTGAAAACGTTATTTACTGGAGCGTCGCTCTGAATATACAACATGTAGTAACATGGACCCGGCTGTCTCCTGCAGGCGAGTCGCTGGGAGTGGAAGCGTCTGAAGGCCAAGCCCCCGAAAAACGGTCCCCCCCCCTGCCCCCGCCTCGGGCACAGCTTCTCTCTGATTGGCAGCTGCTGTTACTTGTTTGGAGGACTGGCCAATGACAGTGAAGACCCCAAAAACAACATCCCGAGGTAAGAAACGCCCGTCTGTCTCTCCCCACCTGTCTCTCTCTCCACATCTCCTCCTCACCTGTCTGTGTCTCAGGTATCTTAACGACCTGTACAGTCTGGAGCTGCGTCCTGGCTCCAGCGTGGTTGGCTGGGAGATCCCGCCCACGTCCGGTCCGCCGCCGCCGCCCAGAGAGAGCCACACGGCGGTGGTGACGAGCGGCCGCGCTGCCAACAGACTGATCATCTACGGAGGGATGAGTGGCTGCAGGCTGGGAGACCTGTGGGTGCTGGACACAGGTGAGTCGGGGCCGTTGTTTATTCAGATGAGGTTAGCGTAGATCAGCCAGACTCCATTCAGAAAACAAGCGTTTTAAGAGTTGTTAGCTTGTCGTCTTGCAGACACTGATCCAGATCTCTTTCTGCTTCCTGTTGATCTGTTGTTGTGATGACATCACAGACGATCAGTTTACTCTGTGTTCATGCTTTAATGTCGTGAAGCGGATGAATTCAACCGGCGTGTGCTGGATGACGCAGCGCTCCATCAGTCCGGTTGTTGGCGTAAACGCGGTATAAAAGCGAGACACGCTCCGCACAGGTGACACGTGATGTGGCCTCAATTTACCTGTGCTGGCTTCTGATTGGTTCCTGTTGTGATGATGTCACAGAATCTCTGACGTGGAGTAAACCGGCGCTCCATGGGACCGCCCCCCTCCCCCGCAGCCTGCACTCTGCCACCGCCATCAACAACAAGTACTGCTACACACACACACTACACAGACACTACACACACACAGACACTACACACACACACACATACACTACACACAGACAGAAACTACACACACACAGACACACTACACACACAGACAACACACAGACAGACAGACACTACACACAGACAGACAGACACTACACACAGACAGACAGACACTACACACACACAGACACGACACACACACAGACACTACACACACACAGACACGACACACACACAGACACTACACAGACAGACACTACACACACAGACAGACACTACACACACAGACACTACACACACACAGACAGACACTACACAGACAGACACTACACACACACACACACAGACACTACACACAGACACTACACACACACACCACACACACACACACTACACAAATATACTACACACTTGTTGTTAAACTTCACCTGTCTGTCTGCAGGATGTATGTGTTTGGAGGTTGGGTTCCTCTGGTGATGGATGACGTTGAAGTGGAGAGTCATGAGAAGGAGTGGAAGTGCACCAACACACTGGCCTGCCTCAACCTGGGTACACACACACACTCACACTCACACTCACACTCACACTCACACTCACACACACACTCACTGTCTCTCTCTCTGCCTATCTATCTGCAGACTCGATGTGTTGGGAGACGGTCCTGATGGACAGTCTGGAGGACAGTGTCCCCAGAGCTCGAGCCGGTCACTGCAGCGTGTCCATCAACTCCAGACTTTACATCTGGAGCGGCAGGGACGGGTACAGGAAGGCCTGGAACAACCAGGTGTGCTGCAAGGACCTCTGGTACCTGGAGACAGGTGAGCAGTACATACCTTTTAGGTTAAAGTTTTACAGTTAAATGTTTTACTGTCTGTCTTGTCTGTCTGACCCCGTCTCACCTTTCTGTCTGTCTCGTCCTCAGAGCGTCCCTGCGCTCCCTCCCGGGTGCAGCTGGTCCGGGCCAACACGTCGTCTCTGGAGGTGAGCTGGGGGCCGTCACAGACCGCAGAGACTTACCTGCTGCAGCTGCAGAAGTACGACATCCCCACCACACCTGCCTCCAGCCCCGCTCCAAAGAGCCCCGCCCCCATCGCCACAACAGCGCTGTCCGGCATCTCGCTGCTTCCCTCCGCCTCCGTACTTGGAAGCCCATTGGCTGCTGCCACCAAAGCACCAGGTAGGTTTACTGCGTTCGTATAAACACCTGCAGCTACAGCTGGTACAGCAGCCAGGTCTGAATGTTTCCGTTTCCTGTGTTTCTGCAGCTGTCCTGAAGGTGGCAGCAGCGGGCGGAGCCTCCGTCGTCACAGTAAGACAGGCCACGCCCAAACCCCCGGCCCCTGTGACAACATTTCCTGCTGGTGTTCGTATGGTTGTACCTGCTCAGGCGGGACAGGTGACGGTAATCTTGATTATTTTTATCTCTGGAGGGCCACCTGCTGTTTCTGGAGCATGTTGAGTTCACTGATGTACTTACTGTGGCTTCCCCAGGTGTGGAGGGTTAGATCACGTATACGAGCACCTGGAGAGAGAATCCTCAAGAGTTCCTCTCATGGAGATCCTGTAAACCTCAGTCAAATCCTTCAAAGTTTTGCTGTTGAATTAAATTAATTATTACAGTAATGCACGTAATGTAAGATAACGGAGATTTCATTTCCATGTTGACGTAGCGTAGCCCTGAGGCAGCGTAGCTCTGACGTAGCGTAGCCCTGATGTAGAGTAGCCCTCAGGTAGCGTAGCTCTGAGGCAGCGTAGCTCTGACGTAGCGTAGCTCTGACGTAGCGTAGCTCTGAGGCAGCGTAGCTCTGAGGCAGCGTAGCTCTGACGTAGCGTAGCTCTGAGGCAGCGTAGCCCTGAGGCAGCGTAGCTCTGAGGCAGCGTAGCTCTGACATAGCCTAGCTCTGAGGCAGCGTAGCTCTGACGTAGCGTAGCTCTGACGCAGCGTAGCTCTGACGCAGTGTAGCCCTGAGGGGCACTGATGTATGTACGTTTCTCCCCACGCTCCGTCTCTCCCTCCGTGTCCCAGGCTACATGTTCTCTGTATGAATTGAAATGTATTGAATTTAATGTAGTTTATTTTTATAATGTGAACACTGTTTACATACAGCAGAAATTAGTTTATGATTAAAAGCATTAAGAAGATTCTGATAGTCGGTCCTTTTCCCCTCATGCATGGAAGCGAGTGCAAAGTGCTTGTAAAGCTTTTATTTGTTTAATATAGGAACATAAACTGTTAGAGGCAGAAAATGTTGCTCTCTAATGACGGATACAAACTTGGTTTAAAATATGCGGAGAAAAGCTCTAAAATATTTATGTTTTTGTTGTTTTTCTCTTAATAAAATGTAACACTCTAAAACAATTCTGGGGGATAAGGCCCCCCGGACCTGGTTTTACTCTCCAGAGTTGCAGGTCTGGTGATCATTTCTAATTATAATAATCTTGATTATTATTCCCAGTAAAAATGTTTGTCTTGTTTCTAAATTAACTTGAACAGTTTGATCCTTGTTCTCATCTTCTTGCTTCCTGTCTGCTCTCAGCCAATAGGAAGCAGTTCTCAGATGAGCGGCATGGCGGCGCTGGCGGCAGCGGCCGCAGCAACTCAGAAGATGCCTCCGTCCACAGCGACGGTGCTGAACGTCCCAGTTACAATGGTACCAGTACACCAGTGTGATACTGCTGCACACGCTGCAGGGGGGATACTGTCGCGGTGCTATTACTGGTGTTCTGTTCTTCAATTAAAGATTTGAGCTTCTGATCCATTCACAGCCTGAGCACCAGCAGGACATCAAGTCTGGAGTGTATAAAAGCTGCATTAGGATCCTGCAGCAGACATGGATAAACCTCAATGTTTAAATCTTTAGATTTGTGCTCGTTTGTTAACATTAGCACACATGATATTTAAATCCTGTTGTTGTGATTTAATTCTGTAAACAGATTCTGTCTGCTTTATTCTGTAGGGAGATATTAGAGACAAACTGAAATTATACCAGTATAATTGTTCTAATAGGATAATTTCTATTCAGTTTGAGTTTGTAATATGTTTCAGTTTTATTTTCCAATAATAGCCTGTTTAAACTTCTCATCTCAGGTGAGCACCCCCGCCACTCGTATCCTGAAGACTGCGGCTGCTCAGGTGGGCGGGGCCTCTGTAGTCTCCTCCCCCGGGACCCCTGGCCGACCAATCATCACGGTGCACAAGTCAGGCACTGTGACTGTGTCCCCACAGGCTCAGGTGGTCACTACAGTGATGGGCGGAGTCACAAAGACCATCACTCTTGTGAACAGCCCGCTCGGGGTGGGAGGGGGCGGAGCTCTGGTGAGCGGTCCTCAACATGTGAGCGCCTCCCGCTGGTCCCTTTTTAATTCCAACAGTCAGGCTAATGAAAGCTCCTATGTTACAGATCGGGAACCTGGGGAACCTGGGGAACCTGGGGAAGATGATGTCAGTGGTTCAGAGCGGGGGCCGCCCGGTGACCCAGATCCTCCAGGTACATCTACTGAGGGAGCAGTGTGTTATAGTGTGGACGCTGCTAGCGCCACACACCGACCTGAAACGCCACCCACCTGTCACTCAAAGCAGCCACGGCCCTAATAATACGTAACTTTAAGCCTAATATAATCAAAAGGGATGAGCTATATAAACCCCTGTACAGTTGGTGTGAACATCGTCTGTCAGTCCGTCTGCAGCGGCGCCGGGCTTCTCTCTCCTGTCTCAGCACTTCAAGTGTCTTTGAGGAACTTTGCCTGCAGCCGGAGGCGAGACAGCCTGAAATCTGTGCTTTATAGTGTGAAAAGCTTCAGTTCTCACTGCAGCATCTGAAGGCAGCAGGAGAGACCTAAGAAGTGCCCGAGTGCAGTGTTCCTTTTGTTTACCTTCATTAAAGCACCACTCAGACCTCTACATCAGATGCTCGGATCTAACTCTGCTTTAATGACGGAGACGTCCGGTGAACACGCTGCATCAGAACCTCTTGCTAAAGTAGAGTTGGTCCTTATCATTTACTGGTTAATACTTCGCCTTCCCTTGTGTAGTCTCTGAGGGTTGTTACCTTCAACACCTGACAATAAATCCCCCCCCCCCCCCTCTCTCTCTCTGTAACAGGCGAAGGGTGGCCTCCCAGCAGGAACCATCTTGAAGTTGGTGACGTCGGCAGACGGTAAACAGACTACCATCCTCAGCACCGCGCAGTCCGGATCCACAACCTCCAAACCTGGAACCACCTTCATCAAGACTATCCCAGTGTCCGCACTGCAGGGGGGGGCAGGTACACACGCACACACGCACATCCCTCAGCTGCTTGTTGTGCGTCATGTGATCATTGACTGAGTGAAGCTCCTCCCCCTCCAGGTGCCAACAGTCCAATCAGGATCCTGACCACCAAGATGATGACGGCAGGTACGACCGGGAACATCCTCACCTCCGTCCCCAAAATCACTGCCGGCCAGCAGGGGCTCACACAGGTAACACACACACAGGTAACACACACACCAGACCAGACTCCTTCCCTCCCCAACCATCTGAGCTGCGTGTCTTGAAGTCGTTCCGAGGGCTAATGGACCTGGCGCAGGGGCGAGCTCTCGGCTCTGGGGGGCGCTGGGGTGCACTTGCGACGGGGGATAATTAAGTGTGTGTGTGTTTGGTTGTTTGTGTTTGTGTGTGTTCGTTCGTTCGTTCAGGTGGTGCTGAAAGGAGCCCCTGGGACACCTGGTACGATCGTCAGGACCGTCCCCATGGGTGGGATCAGACTGTTGTCACCGGGAGCCGTCGGCTACAAACCCTCCGTCACCACGCTGGTCGTCAAGGGAACCACAGGTAATTCCAGTCAGACACGGAGGATCGCTCAGCTGTGACTGGAACACACTCTGACAGGTGTGTGTTTGTGTCTCAGGTGTGTCCAGTCTAGGGACAGGAAGTGTCTCCAGCCCGGTGGCAGGAGGAGCCGTCACCGTTGCTAACGCCTCCCTGACAACGCCCATCACCACCCTGGCAACCATGGCCAACAAGGTTACCACGGCAACTGCAAAAGCAGAACCCACACAGGTAACGAGTACTGCACTATAGTACTGTAGTCTTGTGTCTCTGTACTATAGTACTGTAGTAATACTGCAGTCGTGTGTCTCTGTACTGTAGTCTTGTGTCTCTGTACTGTAGTGATACTGTAGTCTTATGTCTGTACTGTAGTAATACTGTAGTCTTGCGTCTCTGTACTATAGTACTGTAGTAATACTGTAGTCTTGTGTCTCTGTACTGTAGTCTTGTGTCTCTGTACTATAGTACTGTAGTAATACTGCAGTCTTGTGTCTCTGTACTGTAGTACTGTAGGCTTGTGTCTCTGTACTATAGTAGAGTAGTAATACTGTAGTCTAGAGCGCGTGCGTGGTTTCTATTTAGTTCTCCCCTCTCCTTCCGCTCTGTAGGTGTGTGCGCACGTGTGTGTGTGTCACGAGTGTAACGCGTACTGCACTATAGTACTGCAGTCTTGTGTCTGTACTGTAGTGATACTGTAGTCTTGTGTCTCTGTACTGTAGTAATACTGTAGTCTTGTGTCTCTGTACTATAGTACTGTAATAATACTGTAGTCTTGTGTCTCTGTACTGTAGTCTTGTGTCTCTACTGTAGTAATACTGTAGTCTTGTGTCTCTATACTGTAGTAATACTGTAGTCTTGTGTCTCTGTACTATAGTACTGCAGTAATACTGTAGTCTTGTGTCTCTGTACTGTAGTCTTGTGTCTCTGTACTATAGTACTGTAGTAATACTGTAGTCTTGTGTCTCTGTACTATAGTACTGTAATAATACTGTAGTCTTGTGTCTCTGTACTGTAGTCTTGTGTCTCTACTGTAGTAATACTGTAGTCTTGTGTCTCTATACTGTACTAATACTGTAGTCTTGTGTCTCTATACTGTAGTAATACTGTAGTCTTGTGTCTCTGTACTATAGTACTGCAGTAATACTGTAGTCTTGTGTCTCTGTACTATAGTACTGTAGTAATACTGTAGTCTTGTGTCTCTGTACTGTAGTCTTGTGTATCTGTACTATAGTACTGTAGTAATACTGTAGTCTTGTGTCTCTGTACTGTAGTCTTGTGTCTCTACTATAGTACAGTAGTAATACTGTAGTCTTGTGTCTTTGTGCTATACAAGTGTAGTAATACTGTAGTCTTCTGTCTCTACTGTAGTCTTGTGTCTTTGTGCTATACAAGTGTAGTAATACTGTAGTCTTGTGTCTCTGTACTGTAGTGATACTGTAGTCTTATGTCTGTACTGTAGTAATACTGTAGTCTTGTGTCTCTGTACTGTAGTGATACTGTAGTCTTATGTCTGTACTGTAGTAATACTGTAGTCTTGTGTCTCTGTACTGTAGTGATACTGTAGTCTTATGTCTGTACTGTAGTGATACTGTAGTCTTATGTCTGTACTGTAGTAATACTGTAGTCTTGTGTCTCTACTATAGTACTGTAGTAATACTGCAGTATTGTGTCTCTGTACTGTAGTCTTGTGTCTCTACTGTAGTCTTGTGTCTCTGTACTATAGTACAGTAGTAATACTGTAGTCTTGTGTCTTTGTGCTATACTAGTGTAGTAATACTGTAGTCTTGTGTCTCTGTACTGTAGTAATACTGTAGTCTTGTGTCTCTACTGTAGTAATACTGTAGTCTTGTGTCTCTGTACTATAGTACTGTAGTAATACTGTAGTCTTGTGTCTCTGTACTGTAGTAATACTGTAGTCTTGTGTATTTGTGCTATACTAGTGTAGTAATACTGTAGTCTTGTGTCTGTACTGTAGTAATACTGTAGTCTTGTGTCTGTACTGTAGTATTAGTGTAGTCTTGTGTCTTTGTACTATAGTACAGTAGTCTTGTGTCTCTGTACTGTAGTAATACTGCAGTCTTGTGTCTCTGTACTGTAGTATTAGTGTAGTCTTGTGTCTTTGTACTATAGTACAGTAGTCTTGTGTCTCTGTACTGTAGTAATACTGTAGTCTTGTGTCTCTGTACTATAGTACTGTAGTAATACTGTAGTCTTGTGTCTCTGTACTATAGTACTGTAGTAATACTGTAGTCTTGTGTCTCTGTACTGTAGTAATACTGTAGTAATACTGTAGTCTTGTGTCTCTGTACTGTAGTAATACTGTAGTCTTGTGTATTTGTGCTATACTAGTGTAGTAATACTGTAGTCTTGTGTCTGTACTGTAGTATTGTGTCTCTGTACTGTAGTACAGTAGTAATACTGTAGTCTTGTGTTTGTACTGTAGTATTTGTGTAGTATTGTGTCTCTGTACTATAGTACTGTAGTCTTGTGTCTCTGTACTGTAGTACAGTAGTAATACTGTAGTCTTGTGTCTGTACTGTAGTATTAGTGTAGTCTTGTGTCTTTGTACTATAGTACAGTAGTCTTGTGTCTCTGTACTGTAGTACAGTAGTAATACTGTAGTCTTGTGTCTGTACTGTAGTATTAGTGTAGTATTGTGTCTCTGTACTATAGTACTGTAGTCTTGTGTCTCTGTACTGTAGTACAGTAGTAATACTGTAGTCTTGTGTCTGTACTGTAGTATTAGTGTAGTCTTGTGTCTTTGTACTATAGTACAGTAGTCTTGTGTCTCTGTACTGTAGTAATACTGTAGTCTTGTGTCTCTGTACTATAGTACTGTAGTAATACTGTAGTCTTGTGTCTCTGTACTGTAGTAATACTGTAGTCTTGTGTATTTGTGCTATACTAGTGTAGTAATACTGTAGTCTTGTGTCTGTACTGTAGTCTTGTGTCTCTGTACTGTAGTACATTAGTAATACTGTAGTCTTGTGTCTGTACTGTAGTATTAGTGTAGTCTTGTGTATTTGTACTATAGTACAGTAGTCTTGTGTCTCTGTACTGTAGTACAGTAGTAATACTGTAGTCTTGTGTCTGTACTGTAGTATTAGTGTAGTATTGTGTCTCTGTACTATAGTACTGTAGTCTTGTGTCTCTGTACTGTAGTACAGTAGTAATACTGTAGTCTTGTGTCTGTACTGTAGTATTAGTGTAGTCTTGTGTCTTTGTACTATATTACAGTAGTCTTGTGTCTCTGTACTGTAGTAATACTGTAGTCTTGTGTCTCTGTACTGTAGTACAGTAGTAATACTGTAGTCTTGTGTCTGTACTGTAGTCTTGTGTATTTGTACTATAGTACAGTAGTCTTGTGTCTCTGTACTGTAGTAATACTGTAGTCTTGTGTCTCTGTACTGTAGTACAGTAGTAATACTGTAGTTTTGTGTTTGTACTGTAGTGTTAGTGTAGTATTGTGTCTCTGTACTATAGTACTGTAGTCTTGTGTCTCTGTACTGTAGTAATACTGTAGTCTTGTGTCTATGTAATATAGTACTGTAGTCTTGTGTCTCTGTACTGCAGTACAGTAGTAATACTGTAGTCTTGTGTCTGTACTGTAGTATTAGTGTAGACTTGTGTCTTTGTACTATAGTACAATAGTCTTGTGTCTATGTACTGTAGTAATACTGTAGTCTTGTGTCTCTGTACTGTAGTACAGTAGTAATAATGTAGTCTTGTGTCTCTGTACTATAGTACAGTAGTAATACTGTAGTCTTGTGTCTGTACTGTAGTATTAGTGTAGTATTGTGTCTCTGTACTATAGTCTTGTGTCTCTGTACTATAGTACAGTAGTCTTGTGTCTTTGTGCTATAGTACTGTAGTAATACTGCAGTCTTGTGTCTCGCGCGGGGAGATTGTGTGGGCGTGCGTGGCGTGGTTTCTATTTAGTTCCTTTCTTCCGCTCTGTAGGCGCACGTGTGTGTCATCTGCGAAGCCCCGCCCTTCGCAAAATGGAGCGAAGGAGAGAATGTGAAAAGTGTGCAAAGTAGACAAACTGTGTACAAACTGAAACATGCACATAAATTAGATCAATAGCATAAGCGTTTACTTTATTTAATAAAAGAGACCTGTCGATTAGAGAAAAAAAAACACTTTGAATTTCAGGCAGAAATTCAAGGTGTAACTTAGGAAACACTGCTGTAGTAATACTCTAGTATTGTGTCTTTGTGCTATAGTACTGTAGTAATACTACAGTTTTGTGCCTGCAGGTGACTCTGATCACGACTCCGAGCGGTGCAGAGGCTCAGCCGCTGGTCCAGGATCTTCCCGTCACCTTCATGGCTTCTCCTACTTCAGAAGAACCTGGAAGTACTACAAGTACCACTGCAGGAGGAGAGGCTGCTGCTGCAGGTACAGAGACCGACTACTACTACTACTACTAAATCAAATCAAATTTATTTATATAGCCCAATATCACAAATTACACATTTGTCTCAGTGGGTTTTACAGACTGTACAGGATATGACACCCTCTGTCCTTAGACCCTCGCATCGCACAAGGAAAAACTTCCTAAAAGAAACCCCAAAATTAAAGGGGGAAAAATGGAAGAAACCTCAGGGAGAGCAACTGAGGAGGGATCCTTCTCCCAGGACGCACAGACGTGCAATAGATGTCGTGTGTACAGGATAAACAACATAGTACAAATACAACATTTGACAGAAATGATGTTGTGTTGAAAAAGAGAACGTTTGGATGAATCCAGGAAAATGTCAAAAAGGCTTCCCGGTGTCCAGCAGGACCAGGGCAGCAGGCGCAGCCACGATTCATGATCCTGACGTAAACTTTATCAGTGGCAACCTGCCACATGAGACACAGAAACTCTGGGGATGATGCCCCGGATGATGAGTTAGTAACATACATTTACATAAATGCATACAGATAGAGAGGGAGGGGAGGAGAGAGGAAGAGAAGGAAGAGAGCAGGGAGGTGTCCCCCGGCAGTCTAAGCCTATAACAGCATAACTAGGGGCTGATCCAGGGCAAACATGAGCCAGCCCTAACTATAAGCTTTATCAAAAAGGAAAGTCTTTAGCCTACTCTTAAATGTGGAGAGTGTGTCTGCCTCCCGAACACAAACTGGAAGCTGGTTCCACTGGAGAGGAGCTTGATAGCTGAAGGCTCTGGCTCCCATTGTACTCTTAGAGACTCTAGGAACCACAAGTAACCCTGCAGTCTGGGAGCGTAATGCTCTAGTTGGTTTATAAGGTACTATGAGATCTTTAAGATATGCTGGAGCCTGACCTTTAATTGATTTGTAAGTCAGGAGAAGGATTTTGAATTCTATTCTGTATTTTACCGGGAGCCAGTGCAGAGCAGCTAATACAGGAGTAATATGATCCCGTTTCCTTGTTCTTGTCAATACACGTGCCGCTGCATTTTGGATCAACTGAAGAGTCTTAAGCGACTTTTTGGGACAACCTGATAACAATGAGTTGCAGTAATCCAGCCTTGAAGTAACAAATGCATGGACTAGTTTTTCTGCATCATTTTGAGACAGAATGTGTCTTATGTTTGCAATGTTACGTAGATGAAAGAAGGCAGTCCTTGAGATTTGTTTTATGTGGGAGTTAAACGACAGATCTTGATCAGATGACGCCAAGATTCCTTACAGTGGTGCTGGAGGCCAAATTAATGCCATCCAGAGCTTCTATGTCATTAGAAAATGCGTTTCGGAGGCGTTTAGGGCCAAGTATAATAACTTCAGTTTTGTCTGTTTAACATCAAGAAGTTGCTAGACATCCAAGTTTTTATGTCCTTAAGGCTTGAAGTTTAGCCAATTGATTGGTTTCATCTGGTTTAATTGATAGATGTAATTGGGTATCATCCGCATAACAATGAAAGTTTATAGAGTGGTTCCTTATAATATTGCCCAAAGGAAGCATATATAAGGTGAATAGAATCGGTCCAAGTACAGAACCCTGCGGAACTCCAAGACTGACTTTGGCTGTCATGGAGGATTTATCGTTAACACGTACAAATTGAGATCGCTCAGATAAATAGGACTTGAACCAGCTTAGTGCGGTTCCTTTTATGCCAACACAATGTTCCAGTCTCTGTAGTAGAATGTCCTGATCAACAGTGTGGAAAGCAGCACTGAGGTCTAACAAGACAAGAACAGAGACAAGTCCTTTGTCTGATGCCAATAGAAGGTCATTGGTAACTTTCACCAGTGCCGTCTCTGTGCTATGATGAACTCTAAATCCAGATTGAAAAACCTCAAATAAACTATTATTATGTAAAAAATCACACAACTGTTTTGCAACTGCTTTCTCGAGGATTTTAGCGAGAAAGGGAAGGTTAGATATCGGCCTATAGTTGGCTAAAACCTCTGGATCAAGACTAGGCTTTTTAAGAAGTGGTTTTATTACAGCTACTTTAAAGGATTGTGGTACGTAGCCAGATAATAGAGACAGGTTGATCATATTTAATAACGAGGTGTTAATTAAGGGTAAAACTTCTTTAAACAGTTTAGTTGGAATCGGGTCTAAAAGACAGGTTGATGCTTAGACGATGAGATTGTTGAAGTTAGTTAAGGTTGATTGGAGTAAAACAGTCGAGATATATTTCAGGAGTTACAGATGTTTTTAAAATTCCAACAGTTGAAGTTAAGTCATTACCAATTGAGGGCAGGAGGAGATTAATTTTGTCTCTAATAATTATAATTTTATCGTTTAATCGCACCTGACTCTGATGTTAGTTAGCAGTAGCACCTGACTCTGATGTTAGCTAGCAGTAGCACCTGACTCTGATGTTAGCTAGCAGTAGCACCTGACTCTGATGTTAGCTAGCTGTAGCACCTGACTCTGATGTTAGTTAGCAGTAGCACCTGACTCTGATGTTAGCTAGCAGTAGCACCTGCCTCTGATGTTAGCTAGCAGTAGCACCTGACTATGATGTTAGCTAGCAGTAGCACCTGACTCTGATGTTAGTTAGCAGTAGCACCTGACTGATGTTAGCTAGCAGTAGCACCTGACTCTGATGTTAGCTAGCAGTAGCACCTGACTATGATGTTAGCTAGCAGTAGCACCTGACTCTGATGTCAGTTAGCAGTAGCACCTGACTGATGTTAGCTAGCAGTAGCACCTGACTCTGATGTTAGCTAGCAGTAGCACCTGACTCTGATGTTAGCTAGCTGTAGCACCTGACTCTGATGTTAGCTAGCAGTAGCACCTGACTATGATGTTAGCTAGCAGTAGCACCTGACTCTGATGTTAGTTAGCAGTAGCACCTGACTGATGTTAGCTAGCAGTAGCACCTGACTCTGACGTTAGCTAGCAGTAGCACCTGACTCTGATGTTAGCTAGCAGTAGCACCTGACTCTGATGTTAGCTAGCAGTAGCACCTGACTCTGATGTTAGCTAGCTGTAGCACCTGACTCTGATGTTAGCTAGCTGTAGCACCTGACTCAGATGTTAGCTAGCAGCACCTTGTCGGTGCTGAGGGGGAGGGTCAGCTCGTCGCTGCCTCAGCTCTCCTGTATCTGAACAGAGAATACGCACATTCAGCGATTTTGACTATAAAAATTATCAAAATTATTGGAATCATACAGAAAATGCAGTTATAGCACAGTTATTTTTATTTTTTTACTGTTCATGGGTCTGCCTCCCCTGATCGCACGTCCCTTCCTCCATCGCATTTTAATTGGACAAAATCAACAATGTTTCCATTGTTCCTCCAGTCATCTTTTTTAAATATTAAAACTTAGGAAAATTGTTATTTATGAATACTTAACTTTGCCACTGAGTTGCAGTAAACTTAACGCCAGGTGTGTTGTTGATGTCATAGTGACGCTGGTCTGCTCCAACCCGCCGTGTGAGACTCACGACACTGGAACGACCAACACCGCCACGGTGGCGTCCGCCAGCATGAGCCGAGAGCTGCAGGTGAGCTGTTTACTTCTCTGTGTATATTTATTACTTCTCATGATATACTTTTACTACATTCCTGTTGACATTCCGTTTACTACAAATGTATATTTTATTTGTTATATTTTATCCCTTTATTTTAACTTCTGTACAATTTTATGTCTCGATAATTTTTACTTTTTTAAATTGATGTGTGTTTGACAGTAACAAACTAAAATAACGACCCGGTAGCTCACCTGGTTGAGCGGGCGCACCGTGTACAATGAGTCCTTACTGCAGCCAGTGTCATTGTGTTACATGTCAACCCTCGACTGTGTTTCAAAATATGAATAGAAAATATAAAAGTTTTAAACGTTGTGTTGAAGTGAAATAGGAAGTAACCACCTCCCTCTTACTCAGCCTCAGTCACATCCCACCAGTCTGAACGCAGGGAAAACCTGCTCCAATCCACCGTGTGAGACCCACGAGACAGGAACCACCAACACCGCCACCACCGCTGGAGCCGGAGGAATCCGACAGGTGAGTCAACACCTGACTGCAGACACCTACATACTGATGAACAGTGACTGAACACAAGTGTTTCTGCAATCAGGTGTGTTCCAATCCACCATGTGAGACGCACGAGACGGGAACAACCACCACCTCTACGACAGCTACAGGTAAACACTAGAGCTAGGTAAACACTAGAGCTACAGGTGAAGACTAGAGCTACAGGTGAAGACTAGAGCTACAGGTGAAGACTAGAGCTACAGGTGAAGACTAGAGCTACAGGTGAAGACTAGAGCTACAGGTGAAGACTAGAGCTACAGGTGAACGCTACAGGTGAACACTACAGCTACAGGTGAAGACTAGAGCTACAGGTGAAGACTAGAGCTACAGGTGAAGACTACAGGTGAACGCTACAGGTGAACGCTACAGGTGAACGCTACAGGTGAACACTACAGGTGAACACTACAGCTACAGGTGAACACTACAGCTACAGGTAACACTAGAGCTACAGGTAACACTAGAGCTACAGGTGAACACTACAGCTACAGGTGAACACTACAGCTACAGGTGAACACTAGAGCTACAGGTGAACACTAGAGCTACAGGTGAACACTAGAGCTACAGGTGAACACTAGAGCTACAGGTAACACTACAGCTACAGGTAACACTAGAGCTACAGGTAACACTAGAGCTACAGGTGAACACTAGAGCTACAGGTGAACACTAGAGCTACAGGTGAACACTAGAGCTACAGGTGAACACTAGAGCTACAGGTGAACACTAGAGCTACAGGTGAACACTAGAGCTACAGGTGAACACTAGAGCTACAGGTGAACACTAGAGCTACAGGTGAACACTAGAGCTACAGGTGAACACTAGAGCTACAGGTGAACACTACAGCTACAGGTGAACACTGCAGCTACAGGTGAACACATTGCGTTTAGCAATGCCTGGGGCTTCACCATCAGTGAGTGCCTCAGTTGCTGAGCTCTTCTAAGGGGCAGTTTTCTTCTTGGTGGAGCTGGGGCCTCTGTGATGCCTCTGATGTTGCCCATGTCTGCTGCCAGCTGTATATGGGAGTCTTTGGCGTCTAGCAGTCTGTGTCCTGCTTCTTGTGATCATTTGATGTTTGTACATTTTGTTCTTCCTCGAGCACTGGGAGGTTGGACCTCGAGCAGTCCTGAGTGTTCCTCTTCAGAACAGGGTCCCTGAAGGGCTCCTGAGTTGCTCCAGGCCTCAATGGTCCTCTGGATAGAGCATTGGTGTTTTTGATGCACGGAGCCCCCCCCCTCTTGTAGTGTTGATGTTAAGTTCTTGTCCTCTCTGTCTGCAGCTCAGCAGAGTGGAGACGGTCAGCAGGAAGACTCCGCCTCCTCTGACCCCAACCCCTCCACCACAGCCAGTCACAGCAGAGCTGTTACCACGGTTACACAGGCCACACCCACACCCGGGCCATCCATACCTGTAAGTGACACGCACACGCAGGCACGCATGTTCATCGTCTGTGACGTCCCATGATTCCCTCTGTCTGTCTGCAGGAGATCTCTTCATTGGTCGGAGAGGACAGGGCGGAGTCCTCGGAGGCTGTTGCCATGGTGATGGTGGCAGCTAAGGAGGTGGAGGAGCCTACACAGATGTTACAGGTTCATATGGAGGGCAGAGGTGCAGCAGCACAGGTACACACACACACATGCACTAATACACAGGTAAGCACACACTCATTCACTCCCTGGTAACCTATAGGCGCCTCCCTCTCAGGTGGACACACTTCCTCAGGAGCTGATGTCATCAGAAGGGGACGGAGGGGATGCGGTCTCCGCGGCGACGACTCTGATGGTAACGGGACTGACCTCGGATCAGCTGGCTGTTTCCACGGCAACAGATGCGGCAGCTCAGCAGGCGAGGATACAGGCTGTGCTGCAGGGACACGTTGGTACGCCACAAACATCTCCCTCTCTGAGAAAACTTCAGACTGTGTGTGTGTGTGTGTGTGTGTGTGTGTGTGTGTGTAATAGAGGAGATATCAGTAACTGTGTGTGTCTGCAGGCGGGGGGGCGGTGCATCAGTCCGGCCCCATCGTTCTGACCCAGCAGGAACTGGCAGCTCTGGTTCAGCAGCAGCTGCAGGACGTCCACAGACCAGAAGCAGCTCAGCTCAGCGGCGTGCCCACAGGTAGACCTGCAGACACGAGTCTCTCCTGGATCTGAACCGGGTCACAGCTCTGAGACGTGAACTCAGACACTGAATCATTTCCTGTCTGCTCTGAATGTTTTTTAATCTTTAATATTCTACTAATAATAGGCCTAATCATTCAGGGCTACATGCACACAATCTGTTGATGGTCAGTCCCTTATTTAGATTAAAATGAACAAGTTTATTTACAAATGTTAAGGCTAATAAGAAGTCAAATGTTCAAAGCAAACACCACCGGCCTCTAATTAAATACATTATACTGTATACTGATTCAATAGGAAGATTATCCTGGGTGTTTTTGTATAGATAATAATATTTATATTAATATTAATAACCTTGATGAAATCAATGATGTTGGGGTGGGAACCGTTTTCTTTATGTAGATGTATATACTGTATAAATATATTTATATGTAAATGTGTATCTGTTCTAATTAGGGTTTCATTTCTCATTATGTGAAGACCTTTTAATTGAATCTCTATTTTTAATTGTTATTATTTTAAATGTGCTTTCTATACAATTAGAGTTTGAAGGGTTGATGTTGTTTTGAATTGAGAGTGAAACACATTTTCAGTGTTCAATATATTTTTTTCCCAGAAGGCCTTGCTCCAGCCGACAGCCTGAACGACCCAGCTGCAGAGAGTAACGGGCAACTGCTGACGTCATCAGCCGTGACGAGCGCCGTGGCTCGATTGGCCAGTACGTTTGGCCCCGCCCCTCCTCTGGCGGTGGGTGGTGTAATTAAGATTCAAGCTGCTGCCACCGAGGCAACCAATAGCGTCGCAACAGCTGCAGGGGTGAGACGCAAGAGCAGAGAGCAACATGCTAACAACATGCTAACAATTAGCCAACAACCCGCTAAAAACATGCCATAACATGCTAACCACATTTTAACACGTTAACAAATGCTAACTCTGTGTGTGTGTGTGTGTGTGTGTGTGTGTGTGTGTGTGTGTGTGTGGAAGAGGGTCCCCGTGACATCATCATTGAAGGACAGTCGGTGGTACGACGTCGGCGTCGTCAAGGTTACCAACATGGTGGTGTCACATTACTACATCCCCAACGACGACAACATGGCCGACGTAAGAAAAGGACATTTATTCAAAATGCACCTGACTGTTACCATGGAAACATGGCTCGTAGTGCTGGGTTATAAATAATATCTCAGTACCTTTTAGTCATATACGAGATATATCTCGACATGTTTTCTCGAGAATAACAGAACTATTTGATTTAATTCTGACGGTTGACTCACATTATAGTTATATTTGTATTCTGCCCACATTCACACAGTTTTAAGAAACGTGGCTGTGCTTTGTTCTGCCTCTGATCTCAAAAACTAAAGCTTTTCTGGGGGGTTGGTCTCTGAGCTGCTAAACAAAACTATATCCGTTCAAGTATACGTTATATTTAGAATATTTATACTTCTTTACCTTCAGGAACTGGTGTGTACCTGCAGGATGACTCGGGTGTTATTGAATATGTGTAACTGTAGGATGACTTGGGTGTGTACCTGTAGGATGACTCGGGTGTTAATGAACATGTGTACCTGTAGGATGACTCGGGTGTTAATGAACATGTGTACCTGCAGGATGACTTGGGTGTGTACCTGTAGGATGACTCGGGTGTGTACCTGTAGGATGACTCGGGTGTGTACCTGCAGGATGACTCGGGTGTTAATGAATATGTGTAACTGTAGGATGACTCGAGTGTGTACCTGTAGGATGACTCGGGTGTGTACCTGCAGGATGACTCGGGTGTTAATGAATATGTGTAACTGTAGGATGACTTGGGTGTGTACCTGTAGGATGACTCGGGTGTTAATGAACATGTGTACCTGTAGGATGACTCGGGTGTTAATGAACATGTGTACCTGCAGGATGACTTGGGTGTGTACCTGTAGGATGACTCGGGTGTGTACCTGTAGGATGACTCGGGTGTGTACCTGTGGGATGACTCGGGTGTGTACCTGCAGGATGACTCAGGTGTTAATGAATATGTGTAACTGTAGGATGACTCGAGTGTGTACCTGTAGGATGACTCGGGTGTGTACCTGCAGGATGACTCGGGTGTTAATGAATATGTGTAACTGTAGGATGACTCAGGTGTGTACCTGTAGGATGACTCGGGTGTGTACCTGCAGGATGACTCGGGTGTTAATGAATATGTGTACCTGTAGGATGACTCGGGTGTTATTGAACATGTGTAACTGTAGGATGACTCGGGTGTGTACCTGCAGGATGACTCGGGTGTGTACCTGCAGGATGACTCGGGTGTTAATGAATATGTGTAACTGTAGGATGACTCAGGTGTGTACCTGTAGGATGACTCGGGTGTTAATGAATATGTGTAACTGTAGGATGACTCAGGTGTGTACCTGCAGGATGACTCTGGTGTTAATGAACATGTGTACCTGTAGGATGACTCAGGTGTGTACCTGTAGGATGACTCAGGTGTGTACCTGCAGGATGACTCAGGTGTGTATCTGTAGGATGACTCAGGTGTTATTGATGGTGTGTACCTGCAGGATGACTCGGGTGTTATTGATGGTGTGTACCTGCAGGATGACTCGGGTATTATTGAACATGTGTACCTGTAGGATGACTCAGGTGTGTACCTGTAGGATGACTCAGGTGTGTACCTGTAGGATGACTCAGGTGTTATTGAACATATGTACCTGTAGGATGACTCGGGTGAGACTCCGGACTACAGTCTGATGAGGAAGGTGGAGCTGCAGCCGGGGACGGCCTATAAGTTTCGTGTCGCGGGCACAAACATCTGCGGCCGCGGTGTGTTCTCCGAGGTGTCGGCCTTTAAGACGTGTCTGCCTGGTTTCCCCGGAGCACCGTGCGCTATCAAGATCAGCAAGGTGAGACTTCCTCTTTGTGAGGTTTGTTTACATTCACACCTTCAGGTATAGGTTACCATGGTAACGCACACATTTTGTCTGCACATAAGAACACAACAGACGCTCCATTGAGGAGCATCAGGTAAATTAATAAATATAAAAAGCTTCACAAAGTAATAATAATTAAAGCAACAGCGACATATTTAGAGGATCGCCCAAATACTCTGTGGTAGACCACGGGGCAGGTGGGCTGATGGGCTGATGGGAAATGTAGTCATGCCAACAGTCTGTGTTCAACTGTTGCTGTCCTGCAGAACGTGGACGGCGCTCAGCTGACCTGGGAGCCTCCTGCCGTCACCTCCGGAAACATCTCTGAGTACTCTGTGTACCTTGCCATCCAGTCGAGCCCGGCCTCCTCCGGTTCTGCCCCGGCCCAGCTGGCCTTTATGAGGGTTTACTGCGGACCGGCCCCGTCCTGCCGGGTCCAGGCCTCCAGCCTCGCCAACGCACACATTGACCACACCACCAAGCCCGCCATCATCTTCCGCATCGCCGCCCGCAACCAGAAGGGCTACGGGCCGGCCACGCAGGTCCGCTGGCTGCAAGGTGAGAGGAACCAGAACCAGGAGCAGATTACAGTCCAGTGAGGCGTTTGTTGTCCTCAAACAGCTGATGATCATTAGTGATGATCCGGGCTGACATCACATCCCTCTGAAAACTGTTAGAAACCCTCAAACTAAATCTTCGATTTGAAAAAGTGTTTTTATCAAATCAACTTTCTTTAATGAATAAAACTCGTCAGTGAAAATGTTTTTGAACACAATCAGTGCACATGTAGAATAAACAACAAGCTGCGCAGCATTTGAATGTCGACGTGATGAATGTTCAGCCATAATGATCATTCATGATGATAATATTAATAGTTATTGATGTGTCTCCTGCAGAAAACAGTAAAGATGCCAAAGCAGCAGCCGTGAAGCGAGCAGCAGCTTCTCCTGACGGGTAACACGTGCTGTTCATGAAATGTAATATACTGTGTGTCGTATCTCATTATGACAAAAATAATATTCGAATGAAATATTCAGGTCCCGCCAATCACAGTTAAGGGAGATGCGTCATGTGACCCACAGCGTGTCTCTTTAAATCTTTTCACTTCCTGTCTTCAGGAAACCTGTCGGACCCAAGAAGTTCAGAACCGACCAATAGGAGCAGCCGACGTTCTGCGGAGCACTGTGATTGGTCACTGCGGTCTTAAGCTCCGCCCTGCAGTAGGCGGGGCTCTGACAGGAAACTGTCAAAATAAAAGACTTGTAGGATATCTGTACATTATCTAACAGCCAATCAGAACGCTTCTCTTCTTCTGAACGGCAATGAAAATAATAAAGTTTGAATGTCGATGTAGCCCCGCCCCCCCCCTGATGTCACGATGAAGGTCAAAGGTCACGGTGCTATCGGGGCGGGGCGGGTGTAAATTATTTTTCTTTCTGCAGCATCAAAATATTTAGTTTCTCTTTTTTATAAGAAAAGTTTTTTCTTCTTCTGCTGATGGTCAGTTTGTCTGAGCAGGAAGTTGTTTGTGAATATTCTCTGAAACAATAAAGAATTTTAGAGCATTTTTTTACCGGCCGTCTGGAGTCCACTTCCTGTCATCTAAACGTTTCTCTTCTTAACGTGTTTACGTTCAGAAACTTCCTGTTTGTCAGGCTGCGCTGAGACTTGTAAAAGTACGAGATCAAACTACGACGGGAAATCATTTTCCTCGATTAATCTACACTGAAATATAATATATATGAAATTATTATTGTATATAAATATATTCTAATATAAAAAACTAGTTTTTGCTGCCATTTTTCACTTTTTCTGAGCAGACAAAAGATTTATTTTACTCAGATTTTGTCACAAATGTGTAAATCTGTGTGAGAACGACGCTGATTATTACACCGCTGTGCAGACGCAAGATGACGCAAGTTTTGATGAGCGTGCCAAAAACTATTTGTCACAACCAGTTTATCGTGTTTAATATATTTACTAGATTTAATATATTTGCTATATTATGTTTATATGTATACTGTGAGCACAGAGATTAGCAGCAGTTTTATATCTAATTTAAATTCAATCAACAGAAAAATAAATGTTGTTTTTGTGTGTGTGTGTAATCCACATTCTGCAGATTATAGTTAAATCTTCCTTCTAAATCACACTGAACTTTCTAAATAAAACTTCTTTGCTTTATGTTAACTGAACTGAAGTGTAATGAAATGTTATATGAAAATATATTTCAGATTACAATAGAACTAGATGTTCTTTAAGCAGTAATATGAATCTAAGTCAACAGATCTTCAGTTTTGTGTATTTTAAACGTGTCGAGACAAAAGTTTAATAACAGCTTTTTTTTACACCAAATATCTTAAAATGAGATTCAGGCAACAAATTTAAATAAAACTCAAAGTTTGAGTTTTTGAGTTTTAGAACTAAAATGTTATAATTCAAGTCATTATTGATCTGTTTTTAATGCATATATTGTAAATCCCTGAAATGTTCACGTTAAATCTGCTGAAGGTGTGAAATCGTTTGAATGCTCTAACATTTCATTTTTAATTGAAGACCATTTATTATATTTTTTTGTATTCATTACAATTTTAGCATTTGGATTTTGTTTTATTTAAGATATTTTTCACATTTAAATATTTGTACTCGCCTTCAGAAGAAACAAGTTTATTATCATCAGCAGAAATCTGGACGCGAGTCTGTGTGCGCACATGAGCGTGCGCGTGCCCGCGGCGCTGTGCGCGCGCCTCGTGGAGCTCCCTCAGTGTGGACAGAGAGGAGGAGGAGGAGGAGGAAGACCTTCTGTAAAATCATCGATCTGCGATGATCGATCACCTGCAGCCAATCAGGGGCAGCCATCAATCAACATACCTGATGTGAGGCACGCGAGGTGTGGAGCAGCGCGAAACAATCAGCTGACCGGAGGACTGCGGGTTCTGGTTCCGGATCATGTGACCGACGGGCTGCAGGATCGACCCCCGCCGGAGGACCCGCAGGGGATACAGGTAGGAGACGCTGGTCCAGCTCACATGGAGCGAACCGCACACCAGACTCCATTTAAAAGTTGTTCAGTTTAAGGTTTCTGCGCTGGTGTCAGCAGCGCACAGCGGGAGAACAAAGATGAGTAGTTGTCCTTGAACTCTCACGAGCTTTTCTTCAATTCGGCTCACAGATAATACACCGATGAATAATTAATGAGAATAATATCAGATTTGTTATTGTTATTCTGCAGTATAACCATAGACTTTATGGCTGCGCAGGGCGGCAAGAAGAGGCTCAGATCTGACTGAGGTCTGGTGGATTTTACTTTGATCCAACAGGTCAAGAATATCATTTATTTCTGGCGTGTCTGAATTTAATTTATGATGATAAGGAAAATTATGAAAATAAATAGAAAGTAGTTTCTGTCTCAGCGTTGTTGTTATTTTAGGATGTCCCCACCCAGCGCCACGTGCCTGTGTGTGTGTGTGTGTGTGTGTGTGTGTGTGTATAATTACAGCTGAAGGATTCAGGATGAACTTCTCTCTACAGCAGAAACAGGAAATGTCCTAACTTTTGGGAACCATGGTGAAGCAAAACTTCTGGTTTTGAGCTGCATCAGCGTAAATATAAACACTTTACATCAGGGGTCTTCAAACTGACTGGTGTAGCATGGAGCAGGGACCCCCTACTGCAGCGGTATTCAAACGAGGGGGGGATGCTGTGGAGTTCTAGAGGGGGGATGTGAATGTGCCAAAAAATAAAATATTTTTTTTAATTAAAAAAATATTTGCTTTATCTACAAACAATTTTGCGACCCCCCCCCCTGCAGTACCTCTGCGGACCCCCTGTTGAAGACCTATGCTTTACATGAACACGTCTACCGTTCTATATTTGATCCTTAATACAACGTAACCTTTAACGTCTGTATGACAATATTAAATGTCTCTTACTTTAAGTAGTTTACGTTTGTACGGGTAGTCGCAGCAGCGTTACACATGCTCAGTAAAGATGCTCTTTAACTGAAGATGGTATGAAGTGGAAACACTTCCTGTCTCCTCAGTGGGCGTGGTCTGATGTATTTATACTTTATTAAGCTAATGTTAGATATTTACACAGCTAACCAACATTTTCAGCATTATGAATAATAAATTACATCGTTGTGCTTCGTCAGACTTCTTCCTGCAGGCGGGTCGATGGATTTGGAGTTCACAAGCAGAATGACTGTGAGCAGCGTCCAGTTGTCATGTGGACATTTCTGATCTCTGAGAACGCAGCCTCAGTCGCCATCGATGCAGACTCGCTGTTTGAAGGTTTTACAACAAACTCAAAGTGGTGGACCGGGTGGGGGGGGGTTGAGGGTCCTCTCTCTCACATGTTTACCTACTTCACCTCCTACACTTTACCTAAGTCAGTCTGTTGTTCTGATGTCAGTTTATCAGTGACTAATAATTAATAAAACTGAGTTTCAACGATGAGAGTTAATCGTATAATTGCACCAAAATATTTAGCCGGACCTCAATCTCCACCTGCGGACATGTTGGACCAATGAAATCCTTTGTGTGACTGACGTCCTAAACAATATTTCCGTTATTCTGCATAATAATTAGCCAAGAGTTTATGTTTCTGAAAGGACGGTGTGTATTTTCCAAGAATGTTTGTTTGTTTTCGGGACTTTCTGTCCATTCTTCAGACTGCTGGTGTTTCAGAATAAAGGTCCGTCCCCTTCAACACACAATCAAAGTCTGTGAGTCGGCCCAGCAGCTGTGATACCATGAAGATGCTAATGTAGCTGACACACATGCTAACGTGATTTGTTGCTAACGTACGGGGCTAGCCACATCAGCTAGCGTTAGCATCAAACGTAGGGTGATTAGTTGATGTGTTGTGTGGAGAGGACACCGGCACTCCTCCGGACTCATTGATGAAAATGGAGCGACGTGGATCAGAAGACAGATTAAAATATCGTAGAATTGATGCGTGATGATGTGTGTGTATATATATATGTTTATATATATATTTATATACATACATACACACATATATATATATTTATATAGATACGTGTGTATATACAGAGGTTTTAACTGTTGATAAACAAAATAAAAGTGAGTGGGTTAGAAATAAATAAGTAAATTATATAATATATATATCAGTTTATAGCTACACCTACATATTGTATGTATAACCTATACATATTTAAACTTTATATTATTAATAAATTACTGTATGCATGTACTGTTATGTATATATTATAGTTATATTAATTTATGTTTATGTTTCCTGATAAATCATATCTCAGTTTGTGGAATGTCTGTAAACACTACATTACCCATGAGCCGCAGGGGCTGTTGCTATGGAGACACGTCCATCCCTTTACATCATGCTAAGAATGGAACTCAGAGCTTTGATCCAAACTGCTGCCCAGCAACAGAGCGCTGCTCTCTGATTGAACTGCTCTTCCCGCAGTGCACTCTGGGTGTTGTAGTTTGACTCTGTTTGTATTTATTATTTATTTGTAGTTTGTTCTGATGATAAATCAGTCTGACTCCGCCCACTCATATGAAATGTCACTGTGATGTCATCGGGACGCCACGGCGTATTACAGCACACACACACACACACACACACACACACACACACACACACACGGAACGCCCCGAGAGTTGAAAGGTTATTGGCTGCCTGAATGGAGCTCTCAGCCAATCAGATGTGAGTATTCAGAGTTGGGATTTTCTACATTGTTGCCATGCGGAGAATCTGCAGCCTGACCTACATTCAACACACACACACTCACACACAGGTGCTATCCGGTATGTTTGGCTCAAAGGCACAGAGGCAGTTTCTATCTGTGTGTGTGTGTGTGTGTGTGTTGCGTGCATGCGTGTGTGTGCAGCACATATTGTTCCTGTTTGGTTCCTATGAATAACCACAGTTCAGCAGTTTTTTAACAGCAGCTCTGACGTCTGAACATCGTGTTACAGAACCATCGTGTTATAGAACATCGTGTTACACAACCATCATGATACAGAACCATCATGATACAGAACCATCGTGTTACAGAACATCGTGTTACACAACCATCGTGATACAGAACATCGTGTTACAGAACCATGGTGTTACAGGACATTGTGTTACAGAACCATCGTGATACAGAACCACCGTGATACAGAACCACCGTGTTACAGAACCAATCGTGATACAGAACCACCGTGATACAGAACATCGTGTTACACAACCATCGTGTTACAAAACCATCGTGATACAGAACATCGTGTTACACAACCATCGTGATACAGAACCATTGTGATACGGAACATCGTGTTACAGAACCATCGTGTTACACAACCATCGTGATACAGAACCATTGTGTTACACAACCATCGTGATACAGAACCATTGTGATACGGAACATCGTGTTACAGAACCATCGTGATACAGAAACATCGTGTTACAGGACATTGTGTTACAGAACATCGTGTTACACACCCATCGTGATACAGAGCCATCGTGTTACAGAACCATCGCGTTACAGGACATTGTGTTACAGAACATCGTGATACAGAACCACCGTGATACAGAACATCGTGTTACACAACCATCGTGTTACATGACATTGTGTTACAGAACCATCGTGATACAGAACCACCGTGATAAAGAACATCGTGTTACACAACCATCGTGATACAGAACATCGTGTTACACAACCATCGTGTTACACAACCATCGTGATACAGAACCATTGTGATACGGAACATTGTGTTACAGAACATCGTGTTACACACCCATCGTGATACAGAGCCATCGTGTTACAGAACCATCGTATTACAGAACCATCGTGTTACAGAACATCATGTTACAAAACCATCGTGTTACAGAAACCATCGTGTTACAGAACCATCGTGTTACAGAACATCATGTTACAAAACCATCGTGTTACAGAACCAATCGTGATACAGAACCATCGTGTTGCAGGACAGTGTGTTACAATACATCGTGTTACAGAACATCATGTTAAAGAACCATCGTGTTTAAGAACATCGTGTTACAGAAACATCGTGTTACAGAAATATCGTGTTACAGAACCATCGTGATACAGAACATCGTGTTACAGAACCATCGTGTTACAGGACATTGTGTTACAGAACATCGTGTTACACAACCATCGTGTTACAGAACCATCGTGTTACAGAAACATCGTGTTACAGGACATTGTGTTACAGAACATCGTGTTACACACCCATCGTGATACAGAGCCATCGTGTTACAGAACCATCGTGTTACAGAACCATCGTGTTTAAGAACATCGTGTTACAGAACATCGTGATACAGAACCACCGTGATACAGAACATCGTGTTACACAACCATCGTGTTACAGAACCATCGTGTTACAGAACCATCGTGTTTAAGAACATCGTGTTACAGAACATCGTGATACAGAACCACCGTGATACAGAACATCGTGTTACACAACCATCGTGTTACATGACATTGTGTTACAGAACCATCGTGATACAGAACCACCGTGATACAGAACATCGTGTTACACAACCATCGTGTTACACAACCATCGTGATACAGAACATCGTGTTACACAACCATCGTGATACAGAACCATTGTGATACGGAACATCGTGTTACAGAACCATCGTGTTACACAACCATCGTGATACAGAACCATTGTGTTACACAACCATCGTGATACAGAAACAATGTGATACGGAACATCGTGTTACAGAACCATCGTGATACAGAGCCATCGTGTTACAGAACCATCGCGTTACAGGACATTGTGTTACAGAACATCGTGATACAGAACCACCGTGATACAGAACATCGTGTTACACAACCATCGTGTTACATGACATTGTGTTACAGAACCACCGTGATAAAGAACATCGTGTTACACAACCATCGTGATACAGAACATCGTGTTACACAACCATCGTGTTACAGAACCATCGTGTTACACAACCATCGTGATACAGAACCATTGTGATACGGAACATTGTGTTACAGAACCATCGTGATACAGAAACATCGTGTTACAGGACATTGTGTTACAGAACATCGTGTTACACACCCATCGTGATACAGAGCCATCGTGTTACAGAACCATCGTGTTACAGAACCATCGTGTTACAGAACCATCGTGTTACAAAACCATCGTGTTACAGAAACCATCGTGTTACAGAACCATCGTGTTACAGAACATCATGTTACAAAACCATCGTGTTACAGAACCAATCGTGATACAGAACCATCGTGTTGCAGGACAGTGTGTTACAATACATTGTGTTACAGAACATCATGTTAAAGAACCATCGTGTTTAAGAACATCGTGTTACAGAAATATCGTGTTACAGAACCATCGTGATACAGAACATCGTGTTACAGAACCATCGTGTTACAGGACATTGTGTTACAGAACATCGTGTTACACAACCATCGTGTTACAGAACCATCGTGTTACAGAAACATCGTGTTACAGGACATTGTGTTACAGAACATCGTGTTACAGAAACATCGTGTTACAGGACATTGTGTTACAGAACATCGTGTTACACACCCATCGTGATACAGAGCCATCGTGTTACAGAACCATCGTGTTACAGAACCATCGTGTTACAGAACCATCGTGTTTAAGAACATCGTGTTACAGAACATCGTGATACAGAACCACCGTGATACAGAACATCGTGTTACACAACCATCGTGTTACATGACATTGTGTTACAGAACCATCGTGATACAGAACCACCGTGATACAGAACATCGTGTTACACAACCATCGTGTTACACAACCATCGTGATACAGAACATCGTGTTACACAACCATCGTGATACAGAACCATTGTGTTACGGAACATCGTGTTACAGAACCATCGTGTTACACAACCATCGTGATACAGAACCATTGTGTTACACAACCATCGTGATACAGAAACAATGTGATACGGAACATCGTGTTACAGAACCATCGTGATACAGAAACATCGTGTTACAGGACATTGTGTTACAGAACATTGTGTTACAGAACATCGTGTTACACACCCATCGTGATACAGAGCCATCGTGTTACAGAACCATCGCGTTACAGGACATTGTGTTACAGAACATCGTGATACAGAACCACCGTGATACAGAACATCGTGTTACACAACCATCGTGTTACATGACATTGTGTTACAGAACCATCGTGATACAGAACCACCGTGATAAAGAACATCGTGTTACACAACCATCGTGTTACAGAACCATCGTGTTACACAACCATCGTGATACAGAACCATTGTGATACGGAACATTGTGTTACAGAACCATCGTGATACAGAAACATCGTGTTACAGGACATTGTGTTACAGAACATCGTGTTACACACCCATCGTGATACAGAGCCATCGTGTTACAGAACCATCGTGTTACAGAACATCCTGTTACAAAACCATCGTGTTACAGAAACCATCGTGTTACAGAACCATCGTGTTACAGAACATCATGTTACAAAACCATCGTGTTACAGAACCAATCGTGATACAGAACCATCGTGTTGCAGGACAGTGTGTTACAATACATTGTGTTACAGAACATCATGTTAAAGAACCATCGTGTTTAAGAACATCGTGTTACAGAAATATCGTGTTACAGAACCATCGTGATACAGAACATCGTGTTACAGAACCATCGTGTTACAGGACATTGTGTTACAGAACATCGTGTTACACAACCATCGTGTTACAGAACCATCGTGTTACAGAAACATCGTGTTACAGGACATTGTGTTACAGAACATCGTGTTACACACCCATCGTGATACAGAGCCATCGTGTTACAGAACCATCGTGTTACAGAACCATCGTGTTAAGAACATCGTGTTACAGAACCATCGTAATACAGAACCATCGTGTTACAGGACATTGTGTTACAATACATCGTGTTACAGAACATCATGTTAAAGAACCATCGTGTTTAAGAACATCGTGTTACAGAAATATCGTGTTACAGAACCATCGTGATACAGAACATCGTGTTACAGAACCATCGTGTTACAGGACATTGTGTTACAGAACATCGTGTTACACAACCATCGTGTTACAGAACCATCGTGTTACAGAACCATCGTGATACAGGACATTGTGTTACAGAACATCGTGTTACACAACCATCGTGATACAGGACATTGTGTTACAGAACATCGTGTTACAGAACCATCGTGATACAGAACCATCGTGATACAGAACATCATGTTACAGAACCATCATGTTACAGAACCATCATGTTACAGAGCCATCGTGTTACAGAACCATCGTGTTACAGTACCATCGTGATACAGAACCATCGCGTTACAGGACATTGTGTTACAGAACATCGTGATACAGAACCACCGTGATACAGAACATCGTGTTACACAACCATCGTGTTACATGACATTGTGTTACAGAACCATCGTGTTACACAACCATCGTGATACAGAACATCGTGTTACACAACCATCGTGATACAGAACCATTGTGATACGGAACATCGTGTTACAGAACCATCGTGTTACACAACCATCGTGATACAGAACCATTGTGTTACACAACCATCGTGATACAGAACCATTGTGTTACACAACCATCGTGATACAGAACCATTGTGATACGGAACATCGTGTTACAGAACCATCGTGATACAGAAACATCGTGTTACAGGACATTGTGTTACAGAACATCGTGTTACACACCCATCGTGATACAGAGCCATCGTGTTACAGAACCATCGCGTTACAGGACATTGTGTTACAGAACCATCGTGATACAGAACCATCGCGTTACACAACCATCGTGTTACATGACATTGTGTTACAGAACCATCGTGTTACACAACCATCGTGTTACATGACATTGTGTTACAGAACCATCGTGTTACACAACCATCGTGATACAGAACATCGTGTTACACAACCATCGTGATACAGAACCATTGTGATACGGAACATCGTGTTACAGAACCATCGTGTTACACAACCATCGTGATACAGAACCATTGTGATACGGAACATCGTGTTACAGAACCATCGTGATACAGAAACATCGTGTTACAGGACATTGTGTTACAGAACATCGTGTTACACACCCATCGTGATACAGAGCCATCGTGTTACAGAACCATCGCGTTACAGGACATTGTGTTACAGAACATCGTGATACAGAACCACCGTGATACAGAACATCGTGTTACACAACCATCGTGTTACATGACATTGTGTTACATGACATCGTGATACAGAACCACCGTGATAAAGAACATCGTGTTACACAACCATCGTGATACAGAACATCGTGTTACACAACCTTCGTGTTACAGAGCCATCGTGTTACAGAACCATCGTGTTACAGAACCATCGTGTTACAGAACATCATGTTACAAAACCATCGTGTTACAGAAACCATCGTGTTACAGAACCATCGTGTTACAGAACATCATGTTACAAAACCATCGTGTTACAGAACCAATCGTGATACAGAACCATCGTGTTGCAGGACAGTGTGTTACAATACATCGTGTTACAGAACATCATGTTAAAGAACCATCGTGTTACAGAAACATCGTGTTACAGGACATTGTGTTACAGAACATCGTGTTACACACCCATCGTGATACAGAGCCATCGTGTTACAGAACCATCGTGTTACAGAACATCATGTTAAAGAACCATCGTGTTTAAGAACATCGTGTTACACAACCATCGTGATACAGGACATTGTGTTACAGAACATCGTGTTACACAACCATCGTGATACAGAACCATCGTGATACAGAACATCATGTTACAGAACCATCGTGTTACAGAACCATCGTGATACAGAACCATCGTGATACAGAACATTGTGTTACAGAACATTGTGTTACACAACGATCGTGATACAGAACCATCGTGATACAGAACCATCGTGATACAGGACATTGTGTTACAGAACATCGTGTTACACAACCATCGTGATACAGAACCATCGTGTTACAGAACCATCGTGTTACACAACCATCGTGATACAGAACATCGTGTTACAGAACCATCGTGTTACATGACATTGTGTTACAGAACCATCGTGTTACAGAACCATCGTGATACAGAACCATCGTGATACAGAGCCATCGTGTTACAGAACCATCGTGATACAGAACCATCGTGTTACAGAACCATCGTGATACAGAGCCATCGTGTTACAGAACCATCGTGTTACAGAACCATCGTGATACAGAACCATCGTGTTACAGAACCATCGTGATACAGAACCATCGTGATACAGAACATCGTGTTACAAAACCATCGTGTTACAGAACCAATCGTGATACAGAACCATCGTGATACAGAACATCGTGTTACAAAACCATCGTGTTACAGAACCATCGTGATACAGAACCATCGTGTTGCAGGACAGTGTGTTACAATACATTGTGTTACAGAACATTGTGTTACAGAACATCATGTTAAAGAACCATCGTGATACAGAACATCGTGATACAGAACATCGTGATACAGACCATCGTGTTACAAAACCATCGTGTTACAGGACATTGTGTTACACAACCATCGTGATACAGAACCATCGTGTTACAGAACCATCATGATACAGAACCTGCGTGTTACAGAACATCGTGATACAGAATATCGTGTTACAGAACACCTTGTTAGAGGACATCATGTTGCAGAACCATTGTGTTACAGAACATCGTGATACAGAACATCGTGTTAGAAAACATTGTGTTACAGAACCATCCTGATACAGAAAAATCTTGTTACAAAACATCGTATTCCAGAACCTTCGTGTTACAGAACATCCTGATACAGAACATCGTGTTACAGTACATTGTGTTACAGTACATTGTGTTACAGAACATTGTGTTACAGAACATCGTGTTAGAGAACATCGTGTTAGAGAACATCGTGATACAGAACCCTCGTTTTACAGAACATCGTGTTATAGGACATCGTGTGAAGGAACATCGTGTTAGAGAACATCGTGTTACAGAACCATCGTGTTACAGAACCATCGTGTTCCAGAACATCGTGATACAGAACATCGTGTTACAGAACATCGTGATACAGAACCCTCGTGATACAGAACATCGTGTTACAGAACATTGTCTTACAGAACCATCGTGTTAGAGAACATCGTGTTACAGAACATCGTATTAGAGAACCATCGTGTTACAGGACATCGTATTAGAGAACATCGTGTTACAGAACATTGTTTTCCAGAACCATCGTGTTACAGAACATCGTTTTCCAGAACCATCGTGTTACAGAGCCATCGTGTTACAGAGCCATCGTGTTACAGTGCCCTCGTGTTACAGTGCCCTCGTGTTACACGAACATTGTGATACAGAACCCTCGTTTTACAGAACATTGTGTTAGAGGACATCGTGTTACAGAACATTGTGTTAGAGGACATCGTGTTACAGAACATCGTGATGCAGTACATCGTGATGCAGTACATCGTGTTACAGAACATCGTGTTACAGAACATCGTGTTACAAAACATTGTGATACAGAACCTTCGTGTTACAGAACTTTGTGATACAGAACCCTTGTGTTACAGAACATTGTGGTACAGGACATCGTGTTAGAGAACATTGTGTTAGAGAACATCGTGTTAGAGAACATCGTGTTACAGAACATCGTGTTACAGAACATCGTGTTACAGACTATCGTGATACAGAACCATCGTGTTAGAGAACATCGTGTTGCAGAACCATTGTGTTGCAGAACCATTGTGTTACAGAACATTGTGTTAGAAAACATTTTGTTACAGAACCATCCTGATACAGAACAATCATGTTACAGAACATCGTGATACAGAACCTTCGTGTTACAGAACATCGTGTTACAGAACATCTTGTTCCAGAACCATCGTGTTGCAGAACATCGTGATACAGAACCATCGTGTTAGAGAACATCGTGTTACAGAACATCGTATTACAGAACACCGTGTTAGAGAACACCGTGTTAGAGAACCATCGTGTTAGAGAACACCGTGTTAGAGAACCATCGTGTTACAGAATATCGTGATACAGAACATCGTGGAGGATTTTTATAATTTCTTTACTGATTTTATTTAATAAAATGCATTGTAAACTACTTATTGACCAAACAATTCAATACATGGAATTGAATTAATAATTAATTTAATTAAAATGAATGCAAAGCAGGGGGCGGAGCTTTAAGGTATTGACATTTAAATATAAGAACATAAGATTATTACGTTTTATTTAAATCGTCCACTTAATATTTAGTTAATTCTCTTATTACAACATGTGTGTGTATATTGTAGCATGTTTGATGTTTGACAATATTCAGAGAAGCTCATTAAAAATGTTTACAGAGAAAGAAGTTCAGGATTTACATTCATCGAGCTCGGATTATAACTTTTGTTCTTTGAATGATTGGAACCGTACGAAGAAGCTCGTTCATCTGTCGGACTTCATGTCGAGTCAAACGTCCTCACAGGAAACTGCCCCCCCCCATTAATCTCTAATCCCTCAATTTTCATTGATTTATTTTGTTACATTTCAATCACCTTTATTGACACATCATGTGCGTTATATTGAATTCTCAATTTGATTTGATTTATATTAAATAATCTTTTAATTTCTTTGTATCATCTTTAATTTAATTATATAATATATTAATATATATAATAAATAAATATATATTATATATTATATATATGGTGCAAACTGTTGTGAACATATATATTATATATACACAACAGTTTGCACCATTCTTCAGAAATATGAGGCCACCTTGCACCTTGACAGAGACACTACTCTGTGAGAATGCATGCATTTAAAGCAAGCAGGAAAATGCTTGGCAGCCTCCTCTGTCTATGACTTGCTCCAAATATTAAATACAAGTAATCCAGATGCTTACTCCAGCATCAACCAGGTAGTTAAACTGTCTCTTACACTGCTTTTGAGCAGTGCAGCTTGTGAGAGGGGATTCTCACATCTAAACATAATACAAACCAAAGTGCAGATCTCGTCTGTCACATGCTCGTCTCTCAGCCCTGATGCACATTCACCTGTCAAAGAAGGCCACAGAGACATTTGACCCAAAGCCAGCTGTTGACCTGTGGATGGTGCATCTGCAGCATCTTCATCATCGACCATGAAAGAAGCTGAAATAGAAGACAGTGAGGAAGACTGCACTTATTGAAACAAACACTGTCTCCTGGTACTCATCTGAGTAATTCACTAAAGAAGTTATGTGCACCCCTGGATATATATATATATATATATATATATATATATATATATATATATATATATATATATATATATATATATATATATATATATATATATATATAGTAACAGAAGTTTTCCTGCAGTCTGAAGAAGCCGCTGATCTCTGCAGGATTATTTTACCCAGAGTTTCTTGCATCTGTCCTGCTTAGCTGCTGAATGTGAAAACAGAGAAACAGGAAGTGATGAATGTGAATGAGTGTGTGTGTGTGTATCTTTTACGATTATCATTATTGTTATTATTATTTATATTGTTATTATTATTTCTACATTATATTGTATTACATTATATTTAGCTGACGCTTTTGTCCAAAGCAACAACTCTGAACAGCAAGAATCCTGCAGGTACATTATTTTCAAACAGGTGAAGTCCTTTAAGTGCAGAACAATAACTTCAAATAGACCAAACAAAAGTGCAATTTACAAAGAACAGAATTATTATTATTATTATTTTCCTCATTGGCCGAGGTGCAGTGGAAACAGGAGAGTGTTCAGTCTGCAGAAGGTGTGAAGACTGTCTGCTGTCTTCACACCAATGGGGAGGTCGTTCCACCATGTTGGAGCAGGACAGCAAACAGGCGGCTTTGTTTGAGGGTCTCTGGGTCCCACTGAGGGAGCAGCGAGCTGATTGGCCGATGCAGAGAGAAGTGAACGTGCTGGGGTGTCTGGTTGGACCATGACCTGGATGTAGGAAGGGGCTGATCCATTCACAGCACGGTGGACCAGCACCAGAGTCTGGAAGCAGATTGTAGCCTGGACTGGTAGCCAGTGAAGGGAGCAGAGGAGTGGTGCATTGTGGGAGAACTTGGGGGTTAAAGACCAGTCAGGCTGCTGCATTCTGGATGAGCTGTAGAAGTCAGATGGCTCATGAAGGCAGTCCAGCAGGAGGGAGTTGCAGTATTATTATTATTATTATTATTATTATTATTATTATTATTATTATTATTATTATTATTATTATTATTATTATTATTATTATTATTATTATTATTATGTGTGTATGAAAGCAGTTGTTGATGTGAAGCTGCTGCAGCTTAACAGGATCTCTTTCAAAATAAGAGATCTGATGTGTCTGTGTCATATTTAATGAGATATTTGTGTTGCACTGTAAACAATTAGCAGATTTTCATTGCCGGCGTAGTTTTTCAGCACACCAGAAAATAAATTAAAATTAATTAATTTAATAACTTTCATATAATTAAGGTTAAACAGTTGAAAGGCTTTTATTTTTATAGACAGTGAATTTCCTGTGAGAGTAGAGCTGTACATTTAATCTGAAATCCTGGATCGGAAGTGACCTGGTGAACGCAGGTAACTTGATGGTGTGTGAGCGCGTGAGAGCAGAGAGGCGCTCCGAGGAGAAACTCTGAGTTAACTGAAGAGAAGAAGTTTAAAGTTTAAACTGATTTACCTTCACTTTACTGTCTGGACCCGCAAATATCCCGCCTCTAACCCGGATATATCCCGCTTTTATCCCGGGTTTATCCCGGGTTTCCCTCCTGAGGTGAGCAGCTGTTGTGCCGCCAGGATGCTGCTCTGTAGGTATTTAAACTGCTCCTGTGTCGACATGTTGACTGTCCTGCTGCTGTTTGTGTTTTATCTGTTTATTTATCTGTTTGTCTGGACAGAGATACTGAGATGCAGCAGCAGTGTCACGTGGCTAAACATTACAAAATGACATGTTAATGTTTATTATGTTAAATCCGAAAAACAGAACAAGCATCCATGAAACACAAAGCAACATTCAGAACAAAACACGTTAATATAATTTATCAAACTGACTCCAGAACACAGACCTGATCCAGTCCTGACTCTTTAGGATCCAGATAAACAAACATAAACAGATAAACAAACATAAACAGATAAATAAACAAACAAACAGATAAACAAACAGAATGCTTTGAGCTGCAGGTCGAGAGTTGAACAGGACATTTAAGTATTTCATTAAACGCTTCTTCAGGACGCTGCAGAATGATCTCAGTCAATGTGTATATGTTACTATGCAGACCTGCAGAGAGTCTTCTATTATATTTAATTACCCACAATGCAATGATGGGGAACACATCACAGAATACAGCTGCAGGCTGGACGTGTGAATTCAGTCTGTGTTACTGGAGAATCACACATACACACACTTTGTAACTTTGTTGAATATTTAAATCCTGCATTTGCATCTCTTTGTCTGCAGCTACATGCTTTCATCACCCACTGTGTGTGTGTGTGTGTGTGTTTGATGTTTAAATGTTCAGTTTCTGATTAACTGTGTTGTTTACATTCAGTTGATCATGTGACCTGTAGCATCAGCTGTCTGTGAACTAAACGTTGAATAATCTTTATTGTGTTCAGTCTGCAGCTCCGTGTCTCTGAACACAAACTGCATCTTTGTGATGAAACGTGATCGTGTAGACCAGGGGTATTCAACTAAAATTCTAAGTGGAGGTTGATCGTGGAGGTTGATCAGGGAGGTTGATCGTGGAGGTTGATCGTGGAGGTTGATCGTGGAGGTTGATCGTGCAGATTGATCGTGGAGGTTGATCGTGCAGATTGATCGTGCAGATTGATCGTGTAGGTTGATCGTGTAGATTAATCGTGGAGGTTGATCGTGCAGATTGATCGTGCAGGTTGATCGTGTAGTTTGATCGTGTAGATTAATCGTGGAGGTTGATCGTGCAGGTTGATCGTGTAGATTAATCGTGGAGGTTGATCGTGCAGGTTGATCGTGGAGGTTGATCGTGGTGGTTGATCGTGGAGGTTGATCGTGGAGGTTGATCGTGGAGGTTGATCGTGTAGGTTGATCGTGGAGATTGATCGTGGAGGTTGATCGTGGAGGTTGATCGTGGAGGTTGATCGTGGAGATTGATCGTGGAGGTTGATCGTGGAGGTTGATCGTGGAGGTTGATCGTGGAGGTTGATCGTGCAGGTTGATCGTGGAGATTGATCGTGGAGGTTGATCGTGGAGGTTGATCGTGGAGGTTGATCGTGGAGGTTGATCGTGGAGATTGATCGTGGAGGTTGATCGTGGAGGTTGATCGTGGAGGTTGATCGTGGAGGTTGATCGTGGAGGTTGATCGTGTAGGTTGATCGTGGAGATTGATCGTGGAGGTTGATCGTGGAGGTTGATCGTGGAGGTTGATCGTGTAGGTTGATCGTGGAGGTTGATCGTGGAGGTTGATCGTGGAGGTTGATCGTGGAGGTTGATCGTGTTTCCCGCTGCAGTAAACGAGTCGGCTTTTCTGTTTTTTTCTTGGTGTCACGTTCAACGTCACAAAATGTTGTTGTTATTGTTATTATTATCACAGGTCATTCAGCAGACACTCTGATCCAGACTCACAGTGAACTCACTACAGACAGTCTCTCTGAGCAGCTCAGGTTAAGTTGCTCAGGGGCACAATGGTGCAGCTCTGGTGTTGAACTCACAACCTTCTGTGTTCTGTTTGGAAGCTGTACCACTAGACCACCACCACAAAACAAAACCAGTGACGCAGGGTTAGTAGATAACGGATGTTTCTTCCTTTTGTATCTGTTCAGTCTGTTGGAGACTCGCTGCAGAACGATGTGGAAGATGAAATTACATTTCAGAAGTTATTAAGCTGCTTCAAGACTGACTGTGATGTTTGGTCCTCTGATGAAACTCTGTGAAGCTGCTTTCCTTTTTCATCGCTCATTTCCTTCTTCCTGTTTCCTGTTTGCTGTTGGGCTCCACTTCCTGTTCGCAGGGACGTCTTGTTCTCTGGGAGGCTCAGGCTGCGGGCAGAGACACACGTCGTCCCTTCTTATATGTTAGAGCGACGTATGAAATACATGATGATAGTCAGTTTTCATGAACGTAACAACATTATGTGGTTTCCTTTAGTGAAGGAGGCTCAGTGTTCCCTAAAGGAGACGAGGAAGGAAGCATCTTCACATTAGAGAGAGTGTGTGTGTGTGTGTGTGTTTTTGTGTGTGTGTGTGTGTGTGTCGGGCATGTCTGTACTCGTTCTTTCTAAATTGTTCCCTCTCACTCAGTGAATCGGAGATAAGTAGAGTTTCAGAGTTCAGGCCTCTCGATGCGCTCAGACTCAAACCAGTGTTTGAATCACTAAGTATAATATATTTTCTTCTCCTTCTGCTTGTTCTCCTTGTTCTCCTCTCCTTCTTCTTCTCCTTCTTCTTCTTGTTCTCCTTGTTCTCCTTGTTCTTGTTCTTCTCCTTCTCCTTCTTCTTCATTGTTCTCCTTGTTCGCCTTGTTCTTCTCCTTCTTCTTCTTCTCCTTCTTTTGCCTACTGTTCTCCTTGTTCTCCTTGTTCTCCTTCTTCTTGTTCTCCTTGTTCTCCTTGTTCTTCTCCTTCTTCTCCTTCTTGTTCTCCTTCTTCTTCTTGTTCTCCTTCTTCTTCTTGTTCTCCTTGTTCTCTTCTTCTTCTCCTTCTTCTCCTTCTTCTTCTTCCTTCTCCTTCTTCTTCTCCTTGTTCTCCTTGTTCTCCTTGTTCTTGTTCTTCTCCTTGTTCTCTTGTTCTCCTTCTGCTTGTTCTCCTTCTTCTCCTCCTTCTTCTTCTGTTCTTCTTGTTCTCCTTGTTCTCCTTGTTCTCCTTCTTCTTGTACTCCTTGTTCTCCTTGTTCTTCTCCTTGTTCTCCTTCTCCTTCTTGTTCTCCTTGTTCTCCTTCTCCTTCTTGTTCTCCCTTCTCCTTCTCTTCCTTCTTCTGTTGTCTTATCAGGTCAGAGGTTCTGAAGACGGTTTAACTTCCTGCAACTACAGCTAAAGGCTAACAGCTAAGGGCTACGTAAGACCTGTCGCTGGTCTTAAGGCAGTTGATAGCCACCGGAGTGAACTACTGGAGCTCTTATGAACCCAGTTACAAGGTGAGAGACATTATTGACTGCTGTAACTGCACGGCTTTCACTCATGTATCATCATGACTAATGTAAAATAATTACTAGTGTAAAATAATAACTAATGTACATTTATTACTGTAATTTATTTCTAATGTAAGTTAATAATAATAATAATAATAATAATAATACATTTTATTTATAAAGCACTTTTAAAAGGTACTCAAAGACGCTTTACATGTACATATAACATTAGAAATTACATTAAGAAAAACAGGACATCAACATTAAAAATACATAGAAGTAATTACAGATTAAAAGCAGATCTGAAGAGCTGGGTTTTGAATTGGGATTTGAACATGGTGAGATCGGTACAGTCACGGATGTGTTTGGGGAGTGAGTTCCAGAGGGAGGGGGCGGCGATGGAGTTAAGTTAATTACTAATGTAACGTTTAAGGCTAAAGAAGCTGTATTGCTCATCGATGGACTGCTGACTATAAAGTATGCTATGTTAATGAAAGGCGATTTTTCCCTTCCCGTTCACGCCAGTCCAGTCCCGTTCACGCCAGTCCAGTGCACAAGCTTTAAACAAACAGGCTGAAACATGCATTTTTGCGTTCTGACAAATTAAAAAGAAAAAAACTTGTTTTGCATTTGTAATAAAGTTGTTGTTGATGTGTGTGATGTGGAGGTGTTGTTGGGTGGTGGTGGTCTAGTGGTACGGCTTCCCAAACCAGATGATTGTGTGAGAATTGGTCTCTCTGAGCTGCTCCAGAGAGACTGTCCAGTTATTTCACTGTGAACTCTGGAGTGTCTGCTGAATGACCAAAGAGCTTAGCCAGAAGGCAAAGATCTACCGGTCGATCTTCCTACCCTAATGACCGAAAGAACGTGATCACGGTCTGTGTTTTCTCAGAGGGTGGGTCTCCTTAGAGATAGGTGAGAAGCTCAGCCATCAGGAGAACTCGGAGGTAGAGCCGCTGCTCCTTTACGTTGAAAGGAGCCAGTTGAGGTGGTTCGGGCATCTAGTAAGGAGCCACCTGGGCGCCTCCCTAGGGAGGTGTTCCAGGCACGTCCAGCTGGGAGGAGACCCCGGGGAAGACCCAGGACTCGGTGGAGAGATTATATCTCCTCACTGGGAACGCCTCAGGATCCCCCAGTTGGAGCTGGCGGATGTAGCCCGGAGAAGGGAAGATTGGGGTTCCTTACTGGAGCTGCTGCCCCCGCGACGCGACCCTGGATAAGCGGTAGACGATGGATGGATGGATGGATGACCTGTAATGTAATTGTGTTGATGTTGTGTTGACTTTGTTGATGTTGTTAAACTGAGTGTGTCTGTGATTGGGACGATAAAGTTTTCTTGAATGTGTTCTGCAGGTGAGTGAGTGGTGTGGGGCGGCGAACAGGAGTTGAAGGACGGAGGAGAGGTCACATGGGAAACACACGGCATGGAGGTTAAAGGTCAACTCATCTCAGCACGTGGTGAGAACAAACAATAATAATAATACCCGATAAGTGGTAGACGATGGATGGATAATAATGACGATAATAAATTGTAACAGTAATATGTTTATATTACTGTGTAACATGTTAGAGTAACACAGGTATTAAGAAGACATACAAATTAATAACTTTGAAAAAAAAAAAAACAGACATAAAACATGTTTTACAGGTGAATAACATACGTTTACGTTGAATAATATGTAATCCATTACATTTAATAATATGTAATCCATTACGTTTAATAATATGTAATCCATTACATTTAATAATATGTAATCCATTATGTTTAATAATATGTAATCCATTACGTTTAGTAATATGTAATCCATTATGTTTAATAATATGTAATCCATTACGTTTAATAATATGTAATCCATTACATTTAATAATATGTAATGGATTACATTTAGTAATATGTAATCCATTACGTTTAATAATATGTAATGGATTACGTTTAATAATATGTAATCCATTACGTTTAATAATATGTAATCCATTACGTTTATAATATGTAATCCATTACGTTTAATAATATGTAATCCATTACGTTTAGTAATATGTAATCCATTATGTTTAATAATATGTAATCCATTACGTTTAATAATATGTAATCCATTACGTTTAGTAATATGTAATCCATTATGTTTAATAATATGTAATCCATTACGTTTAATATATGTAATCCAACGTTTATAATATGTAATCCATTACGTTTAATAATATGTAATCCATTACGTTTAATAATATGTAATCCATTACGTTTAATAATATGTAATCCATTACGTTTAATAATATGTAATCCATTACATTTAGTCATATGTAATCTACTTCCTTTGTGTGCAGAGCCTCTCACCTGTCCGGACAGGAAGCAGAGGGAGCGAATGGCGGAGTTGCAGGAGAGGAGGCGTGGCCTGCAGGCACTGCTGAGCACACGATTGGCTGAGCTGAGACGCATCTGTCTGCAGGAGGCGGTGAGTGATGTCATAACAGGGATTATCCAATCAGAACCAATGACAGTGTAACGCAGTGGTTCCCAAACCTTCTGTGGCCAAGGCACAACAAAGACCGGTGTTCATATCCGGGCAAAACCCCCTCAGTGTGAGGTACAGACATCGTGTTACAGAAACATCGTGTTACAGACAACATTGTGTTACAGAACATCGTGTTACACACCCATCGTGATACAGAGCCATCGTGTTACAGAACCATCGTGTTACAGAACCATCGTGTTACAGAACCATCGTGTTTAAGACATCGTGTTACAGAACATCGTGATACAGAACCACCGTGATACAGAACATCGTGTTACACAACCATCGTGTTACATGACATTGTGTTACAGAACCATCGTGATACAGAACCACCGTGATACAGAACATCGTGTTACACAAACCATCGTGTTACACACCATCGTGATACAGAACATCGTGTTACACAACCATCGTGATACAGAACCATTGTGTTACGGAACATCGTGTTACAGAACCATCGGTTACACAACCATCGTGATACAGAACCATTGTGTTACACAACCATCGTGATACAGAAAACAATGTGATACGGAACATCGTGTTACAGAACCATCGTGATACAGAAACATCGTGTTACAGGACATTGTGTTACAGAACATTGTGTTACAGAACATCGTGTTTACACACCCATCGTGATACAGAGCCATCGTGTTACAGAACCATCGCGTTACAGGACATTGTGTTACAGAACATCGTGATACAGAACCACCGTGATACAGAACATCGTGTTACACAACCATCGTGTTACATGACATTGTGTTACAGCAACCATCGTGATACAGAACCACCGTGATAAAGAACATCGTGTTACACAAACCATCGTGTTACGAACCATCGTGTTCACAACCATCGTGATACAGAACCATTGTGATACGGAACATTGTGTTTACAGAATCCATCGTGATACAGAAACATCGTGTTACAGGACATTGTGTTACAGAACATCGTGTTACACACCCATCGTGATACAGAGCCATCGGTTACAGAACCATCGTGTTACAGAACCATCCGTGTTTACAAGAACATCCTGTTACAAACACCATTACAGAAACCATCGTGTTACAGAACCTCGTGTTACAGAACATCATGTTACAAAAACCATCGTGTTACAGAACCAATCGTGATACAGAACCATCGTGTTGCGGACAGTGTGTTACAATACATTGTGTTACAGAAACATCATGTTAAAGACCATCGTGTTTAAGAACATCGTGTTACAAGAATATCGTGTTACAGAACCATCGTGATACAGAACATCGTGTTACAGAACCATCGTTGTTACAGAACATTGTGTTACAGAACATCGTGGTTACACAACCATCGTGTTACAGAACCATCGTGTTACAGAAACATCGTGTTACAGGACATTGTGTTACAGAACAATCGTGTTTACCACCCATCGTGATACAGAAGCCATCGTGTTACAGAACCATCGTGTTACGAACATCATGTTACAAAACCATCGTGTTACAGAACCAATCGTGATACAGAACCATTCGTGTTGCAGACTGACAGTGTGTTACAATACTTGTGTTACAGACCATCATGTTAAGACCTTTAGCACTCGTGTTACAGAAATATCGTGTTACAGAACCATCGTGATACAGAACATCGTGTTACAGAACCATCGTGTTACAGACATTGTGTTACAGAACATCGTGTTACACAACCATCGTGTACAGAAACATCGTGTACAGGACATTGTGTTACAGAACATCGTGTTACACACCCATCGTGATACAGAGCCATCGTGTTACAGAACCATCGTGTTACAGAAACATCATGTTACAAAACCATCGTGTTACAGAACCAATCGTGATACAGAACCATCGTGTTGCAGGACAGTGTGTTACAATACATTGTGTTACAGAACATCATGTTAAAGAACCATCGTGTTTAAGAACATCGTGTTACAGAAATATCGTGTTACAGAACCATCGTGATACAGAACATCGTGTTACAGAACCATCGTGTTACAGGACATTGTGTTACAGAACAATCGTGTTACACAACCATCGTGTTACAGAACCATCGTGTTACAGAACCATCGTGATACAGGACATTGTGTTACAGAACATCGTGTTACACAACCATCGTGATACAGGACATTGTGTTACAGAACATCGTGTTACAGAACCATCGTGATACAGAACATCATGTTACAGAACCATCATGTTACAGAACCATCATGTTACAGAGCCATCGTGTTACAGAACCATCGTGTTACAGTACCATCGTGATACAGAACCATCGCGTTACAGGACATTGTGTTACAGAACATCGTGATACAGAACCACCGTGATACAGAACATCGTGTTACACAACCATCGTGTTACATGACATTGTGTTACAGAACCATCGTGTTACACAACCATCGTGATACAGAACATCGTGTTACACAACCATCGTGATACAGAACCATTGTGATACGGAACATCGTGTTACAGAACCATCGTGTTACACAACCATCGTGATACAGAACCATTGTGTTACACAACCATCGTGATACAGAACCATTGTGTTACACAACCATCGTGATACAGAACCATTGTGATACGGAACATCGTGTTACAGAACCATCGTGATACAGAAACATCGTGTTACAGGACATTGTGTTACAGAACATCGTGTTACACACCCATCGTGATACAGAGCCATCGTGTTACAGAACCATCGCGTTACAGGACATTGTGTTACAGAACCATCGTGATACAGAACCATCGCGTTACACAACCATCGTGTTACATGACATTGTGTTACAGAACCATCGTGTTACACAACCATCGTGTTACATGACATTGTGTTACAGAACCATCGTGTTACACAACCATCGTGATACAGAACATCGTGTTACACAACCATCGTGATACAGAACCATTGTGATACGGAACATCGTGTTACAGAACCATCGTGTTACACAACCATCGTGATACAGAACCATTGTGATACGGAACATCGTGTTACAGAACCATCGTGATACAGAAACATCGTGTTACAGGACATTGTGTTACAGAACATCGTGTTACACACCCATCGTGATACAGAGCCATCGTGTTACAGAACCATCGCGTTACAGGACATTGTGTTACAGAACATCGTGATACAGAACCACCGTGATACAGAACATCGTGTTACACAACCATCGTGTTACATGACATTGTGTTACATGACATCGTGATACAGAACCACCGTGATAAAGAACATCGTGTTACACAACCATCGTGATACAGAACATCGTGTTACACAACCTTCGTGTTACAGAGCCATCGTGTTACAGAACCATCGTGTTACAGAACCATCGTGTTACAGAACATCATGTTACAAAACCATCGTGTTACAGAAACCATCGTGTTACAGAACCATCGTGTTACAGAACATCATGTTACAAAACCATCGTGTTACAGAACCAATCGTGATACAGAACCATCGTGTTGCAGGACAGTGTGTTACAATACATCGTGTTACAGAACATCATGTTAAAGAACCATCGTGTTACAGAAACATCGTGTTACAGGACATTGTGTTACAGAACATCGTGTTACACACCCATCGTGATACAGAGCCATCGTGTTACAGAACCATCGTGTTACAGAACATCATGTTAAAGAACCATCGTGTTTAAGAACATCGTGTTACACAACCATCGTGATACAGGACATTGTGTTACAGAACATCGTGTTACAGAACCATCGTGTCACAGGACATTGTGTTACAGAACATCGTGTTACACAACCATCGTGATACAGAACCATCGTGATACAGAACATCATGTTACAGAACCATCGTGTTACAGAACCATCGTGATACAGAACCATCGTGATACAGAACATTGTGTTACAGAACATTGTGTTACACAACGATCGTGATACAGAACCATCGTGATACAGAACCATCGTGATACAGGACATTGTGTACAGAACATCGTGTTACACAACCATCGTGATACAGAACCATCGTGTTACAGAACCATCGTGTTACACAACCATCGTGATACAGAACCATCGTGTTACAGAACCATCGTGATACAGAACATCGTGTTACACAACCATCGTGTTACACAACCATCGTGTTACATAACCATCGTGTTACAGAACATCGTGTCACACAAACATCGTGATACAGAACCATTGTGATACAGAACCATCGTGATACAGAACATCGTGTTACAGAACCATCGTGTTACATGACATTGTGTTACAGAACCATCGTGTTACAGAACCATCGTGATACAGAACCATCGTGATACAGAGCCATCGTGTTACAGAACCATCGTGATACAGAACCATCGTGTTACAGAACCATCGTGATACAGAGCCATCGTGTTACAGAACCATCGTGTTACAGAACCATCGTGATACAGAACCATCGTGTTACAGAACCATCGTGATACAGAAACCATCGTGATACAGAACATCGTGTTACAAAACCATCGTGTTACAGAACCAATCGTGATACAGAACCATCGTGATACAGAACATCGTGTTACAAAACCATCGTGTTACAGAACCATCGTGATACAGAACCATCGTGTTGCAGGACAGTGTGTTACAATACATTGTGTTACAGAACATTGTGTTACAGAACATCATGTTAAAGAACCATCGTGATACAGAACATCGTGATACAGAACATCGTGATACAGACCATCGTGTTACAAAACCATCGTGTTACAGGACATTGTGTTACACAACCATCGTGATACAGAACCATCGTGTTACAGAACCATCATGATACAGAACCTGCGTGTTACAGAACATCGTGATACAGAATATCGTGTTACAGAACACCTTGTTTGAGGACATCATGTTGCAGAACCATTGTGTTACAGAACATCGTGATACAGAACATCGTGTTAGAAAACATTGTGTTACAGAACCATCCTGATACAGAAAAATCTTGTTACAAAACATCGTATTCCAGAACCTTCGTGTTACAGAACATCCTGATACAGAACATCGTGTTACAGTACATTGTGTTACAGTACATTGTGTTACAGAACATTGTGTTACAGAACATCGTGTTAGAGAACATCGTGTTAGAGAACATCGTGATACAGAACCCTCGTTTTACAGAACATCGTGTTATAGGACATCGTGTGAAGGAACATCGTGTTAGAGAACATCGTGTTACAGAACCATCGTGTTACAGAACCATCGTGTTCCAGAACATCGTGATACAGAACATCGTGTTACAGAACATCGTGATACAGAACCCTCGTGTTACAGAACATCGTGTTACAGAACATTGTCTTACAGAACCATCGTGTTAGAGAACATCGTGTTACAGAACATCGTATTAGAGAACCATCGTGTTACAGGACATCGTATTAGAGAACATCGTGTTACAGAACATTGTTTTCCAGAACCATCGTGTTACAGAACATCGTTTTCCAGAACCATCGTGTTACAGAGCCATCGTGTTACAGAGCCATCGTGTTACAGTGCCCTCGTGTTACAGTGCCCTCGTGTTACACGAACATTGTGATACAGAACCCTCGTTTTACAGAACATTGTGTTAGAGGACATCGTGTTACAGAACATTGTGTTAGAGGACATCGTGTTACAGAACATCGTGATGCAGTACATCGTGATGCAGTACATCGTGTTACAGAACATCGTGTTACAGAACATCGTGTTACAAAACATTGTGATACAGAACCTTCGTGTTACAGAACTTTGTGATACAGAACCCTTGTGTTACAGAACATTGTGGTACAGGACATCGTGTTAGAGAACATTGTGTTAGAGAACATCGTGTTAGAGAACATCGTGTTACAGAACATCGTGTTACAGACTATCGTGATACAGAACCATCGTGTTAGAGAACATCGTGTTGCAGAACCATTGTGTTGCAGAACCATTGTGTTACAGAACATTGTGTTAGAAAACATTTTGTTACAGAACCATCCTGATACAGAACAATCATGTTACAGAACATCGTGATACAGAACCTTCGTGTTACAGAACATCGTGTTACAGAACATCTTGTTCCAGAACCATCGTGTTGCAGAACATCGTGATACAGAACCATCGTGTTAGAGAACATCGTGTTACAGAACATCGTATTACAGAACACCGTGTTAGAGAACACCGTGTTAGAGAACCATCGTGTTAGAGAACACCGTGTTAGAGAACCATCGTGTTACAGAATATCGTGATACAGAACATCGTGGAGGATTTTTATAATTTCTTTACTGATTTTATTTAATAAAATGCATTGTAAACTACTTATTGACCAAACAATTCAATACATGGAATTGAATTAATAATTAATTTAATTAAAATGAATGCAAAGCAGGGGGCGGAGCTTTAAGGTATTGACATTTAAATATAAGAACATAAGATTATTACGTTTTATTTAAATCGTCCACTTAATATTTAGTTAATTCTCTTATTACAACATGTGTGTGTATATTGTAGCATGTTTGATGTTTGACAATATTCAGAGAAGCTCATTAAAAATGTTTACAGAGAAAGAAGTTCAGGATTTACATTCATCGAGCTCGGATTATAACTTTTGTTCTTTGAATGATTGGAACCGTACGAAGAAGCTCGTTCATCTGTCGGACTTCATGTCGAGTCAAACGTCCTCACAGGAAACTGCCCCCCCCCATTAATCTCTAATCCCTCAATTTTCATTGATTTATTTTGTTACATTTCAATCACCTTTATTGACACATCATGTGCGTTATATTGAATTCTCAATTTGATTTGATTTATATTAAATAATCTTTTAATTTCTTTGTATCATCTTTAATTTAATTATATAATATATTAATATATATAATAAATAAATATATATTATATATTATATATATGGTGCAAACTGTTGTGAACATATATATTATATATACACAACAGTTTGCACCATTCTTCAGAAATATGAGGCCACCTTGCACCTTGACAGAGACACTACTCTGTGAGAATGCATGCATTTAAAGCAAGCAGGAAAATGCTTGGCAGCCTCCTCTGTCTATGACTTGCTCCAAATATTAAATACAAGTAATCCAGATGCTTACTCCAGCATCAACCAGGTAGTTAAACTGTCTCTTACACTGCTTTTGAGCAGTGCAGCTTGTGAGAGGGGATTCTCACATCTAAACATAATACAAACCAAAGTGCAGATCTCGTCTGTCACATGCTCGTCTCTCAGCCCTGATGCACATTCACCTGTCAAAGAAGGCCACAGAGACATTTGACCCAAAGCCAGCTGTTGACCTGTGGATGGTGCATCTGCAGCATCTTCATCATCGACCATGAAAGAAGCTGAAATAGAAGACAGTGAGGAAGACTGCACTTATTGAAACAAACACTGTCTCCTGGTACTCATCTGAGTAATTCACTAAAGAAGTTATGTGCACCCCTGGATATATATATATATATATATATATATATATATATAGTAACAGAAGTTTTCCTGCAGTCTGAAGAAGCCGCTGATCTCTGCAGGATTATTTTACCCAGAGTTTCTTGCATCTGTCCTGCTTAGCTGCTGAATGTGAAAACAGAGAAACAGGAAGTGATGAATGTGAATGAGTGTGTGTGTGTGTATCTTTTACGATTATCATTATTGTTATTATTATTTATATTGTTATTATTATTTCTACATTATATTGTATTACATTATATTTAGCTGACGCTTTTGTCCAAAGCAACAACTCTGAACAGCAAGAATCCTGCAGGTACATTATTTTCAAACAGGTGAAGTCCTTTAAGTGCAGAACAATAACTTCAAATAGACCAAACAAAAGTGCAATTTACAAAGAACAGAATTATTATTATTATTATTTTCCTCATTGGCCGAGGTGCAGTGGAAACAGGAGAGTGTTCAGTCTGCAGAAGGTGTGAAGACTGTCTGCTGTCTTCACACCAATGGGGAGGTCGTTCCACCATGTTGGAGCAGGACAGCAAACAGGCGGCTTTGTTTGAGGGTCTCTGGGTCCCACTGAGGGAGCAGCGAGCTGATTGGCCGATGCAGAGAGAAGTGAACGTGCTGGGGTGTCTGGTTGGACCATGACCTGGATGTAGGAAGGGGCTGATCCATTCACAGCACGGTGGACCAGCACCAGAGTCTGGAAGCAGATTGTAGCCTGGACTGGTAGCCAGTGAAGGGAGCAGAGGAGTGGTGCATTGTGGGAGAACTTGGGGGTTAAAGACCAGTCAGGCTGCTGCATTCTGGATGAGCTGTAGAAGTCAGATGGCTCATGAAGGCAGTCCAGCAGGAGGGAGTTGCAGTATTATTATTATTATTATTATTATTATTATTATTATTATTATTATTATTATTATTATTATTATTATTATTATTATTATTATTATTATGTGTGTATGAAAGCAGTTGTTGATGTGAAGCTGCTGCAGCTTAACAGGATCTCTTTCAAAATAAGAGATCTGATGTGTCTGTGTCATATTTAATGAGATATTTGTGTTGCACTGTAAACAATTAGCAGATTTTCATTGCCGGCGTAGTTTTTCAGCACACCAGAAAATAAATTAAAATTAATTAATTTAATAACTTTCATATAATTAAGGTTAAACAGTTGAAAGGCTTTTATTTTTATAGACAGTGAATTTCCTGTGAGAGTAGAGCTGTACATTTAATCTGAAATCCTGGATCGGAAGTGACCTGGTGAACGCAGGTAACTTGATGGTGTGTGAGCGCGTGAGAGCAGAGAGGCGCTCCGAGGAGAAACTCTGAGTTAACTGAAGAGAAGAAGTTTAAAGTTTAAACTGATTTACCTTCACTTTACTGTCTGGACCCGCAAATATCCCGCCTCTAACCCGGATATATCCCGCTTTTATCCCGGGTTTATCCCGGGTTTCCCTCCTGAGGTGAGCAGCTGTTGTGCCGCCAGGATGCTGCTCTGTAGGTATTTAAACTGCTCCTGTGTCGACATGTTGACTGTCCTGCTGCTGTTTGTGTTTTATCTGTTTATTTATCTGTTTGTCTGGACAGAGATACTGAGATGCAGCAGCAGTGTCACGTGGCTAAACATTACAAAATGACATGTTAATGTTTATTATGTTAAATCCGAAAAACAGAACAAGCATCCATGAAACACAAAGCAACATTCAGAACAAAACACGTTAATATAATTTATCAAACTGACTCCAGAACACAGACCTGATCCAGTCCTGACTCTTTAGGATCCAGATAAACAAACATAAACAGATAAACAAACATAAACAGATAAATAAACAAACAAACAGATAAACAAACAGAATGCTTTGAGCTGCAGGTCGAGAGTTGAACAGGACATTTAAGTATTTCATTAAACGCTTCTTCAGGACGCTGCAGAATGATCTCAGTCAATGTGTATATGTTACTATGCAGACCTGCAGAGAGTCTTCTATTATATTTAATTACCCACAATGCAATGATGGGGAACACATCACAGAATACAGCTGCAGGCTGGACGTGTGAATTCAGTCTGTGTTACTGGAGAATCACACATACACACACTTTGTAACTTTGTTGAATATTTAAATCCTGCATTTGCATCTCTTTGTCTGCAGCTACATGCTTTCATCACCCACTGTGTGTGTGTGTGTGTGTGTTTGATGTTTAAATGTTCAGTTTCTGATTAACTGTGTTGTTTACATTCAGTTGATCATGTGACCTGTAGCATCAGCTGTCTGTGAACTAAACGTTGAATAATCTTTATTGTGTTCAGTCTGCAGCTCCGTGTCTCTGAACACAAACTGCATCTTTGTGATGAAACGTGATCGTGTAGACCAGGGGTATTCAACTAAAATTCTAAGTGGAGGTTGATCGTGGAGGTTGATCAGGGAGGTTGATCGTGGAGGTTGATCGTGGAGGTTGATCGTGGAGGTTGATCGTGCAGATTGATCGTGGAGGTTGATCGTGCAGATTGATCGTGCAGATTGATCGTGTAGGTTGATCGTGTAGATTAATCGTGGAGGTTGATCGTGCAGATTGATCGTGCAGGTTGATCGTGTAGTTTGATCGTGTAGATTAATCGTGGAGGTTGATCGTGCAGGTTGATCGTGTAGATTAATCGTGGAGGTTGATCGTGCAGGTTGATCGTGGAGGTTGATCGTGGTGGTTGATCGTGGAGGTTGATCGTGGAGGTTGATCGTGGAGGTTGATCGTGTAGGTTGATCGTGGAGATTGATCGTGGAGGTTGATCGTGGAGGTTGATCGTGGAGATTGATCGTGGAGGTTGATCGTGGAGGTTGATCGTGGAGGTTGATCGTGCAGGTTGATCGTGGAGATTGATCGTGGAGGTTGATCGTGGAGGATTGATCGTGGAGGTTGATCGTGGAGGATTGATCGTGGAGGTTGATCGTGGAGGTTGATCGTGGAGATTGATCGTGGAGGTTGATCGTGGAGGTTGATCGTGGAGGTTGATCGTGTAGGTTGATCGTGGAGATTGATCGTGTAGGTTGATCGTGGAGGATTGATCGTGGAGGTTGATCGTGGAGGTTGATCGTGGAGGTTGATCGTGTAGGTTGATCGTGGAGGTTGATCGTGGAGGTTGATCGTGGAGGTTGATCGTGGAGGTTGATCGTGTTTCCCGCTGCAGTAAACGAGTCGGCTTTTCTGTTTTTTTCTTGGTGTCACGTTCAACGTCACAAAATGTTGTTGTTATTGTTATTATTATCACAGGTCATTCAGCAGACACTCTGATCCAGACTCACAGTGAACTCACTACAGACAGTCTCTCTGAGCAGCTCAGGTTAAGTTGCTCAGGGGCACAATGGTGCAGCTCTGGTGTTGAACTCACAACCTTCTGTGTTCTGTTTGGAAGCTGTACCACTAGACCACCACCACAAAACAAAACCAGTGACGCAGGGTTAGTAGATAACGGATGTTTCTTCCTTTTGTATCTGTTCAGTCTGTTGGAGACTCGCTGCAGAACGATGTGGAAGATGAAATTACATTTCAGAAGTTATTAAGCTGCTTCAAGACTGACTGTGATGTTTTGGTCCTCTGATGAAACTCTGTGAAGCTGCTTTCCTTTTTCATCGCTCATTTCCTTCTTCCTGTTTCCTGTTTGCTGTTGGGCTCCACTTCCTGTTCGCAGGGACGTCTTGTTCTCTGGGAGGCTCAGGCTGCGGGCAGAGACACACGTCGTCCCTTCTTATATGTTAGAGCGACGTATGAAATACATGATGATAGTCAGTTTTCATGAACGTAACAACATTATGTGGTTTCCTTTAGTGAAGGAGGCTCAGTGTTCCCTAAAGGAGACGAGGAAGGAAGCATCTTCACATTAGAGAGAGTGTGTGTGTGTGTGTGTGTTTTGTGTGTGTGTGTGTGTGTCGGGCATGTCTGTACTCGTTCTTTCTAAATTGTTCCTCTCACTCAGTGAATCGGAGATAAGTAGAGTTTCAGAGTTCAGGCCTCTCGATGCGCTCAGACTCAAACCAGTGTTTGAATCACTAAGTATAATATATTTTCTTCTCCTTCTGCTTGTTCTCCTTGTTCTCCTTCTCCTTCTTCTTCTCCTTCTTCTTCTTGTTCTCCTTGTTCTCCTTGTTCTTGTTCTTCTCCTTCTCCTTCTTCTTCTTGTTCTCCTTGTTCTCCTTGTTCTTCTCCTTCTTCTTCTTCTCCTTCTTTTTCTCCTTGTTCTCCTTGTTCTCCTTGTTCTCCTTCTTCTTGTTCTCCTTGTTCTCCTTGTTCTTCTCCTTCTTCTCCTTCTTGTTCTCCTTCTTCTTCTTGTTCTCCTTCTTCTTCTTGTTCTCCTTGTTCTCCTTCTTCTTCTCCTTCTTCTCCTTCTTCTTCTTCTCCTTCTCCTTCTTCTTCTCCTTGTTCTCCTTGTTCTCCTTGTTCTTGTTCTTCTCCTTGTTCTCCTTGTTCTCCTTCTGCTTGTTCTCCTTCTTCTCCTCCTTCTTCTTCTTGTTCTTCTTGTTCTCCTTGTTCTCCTTGTTCTCCTTCTTCTTGTACTCCTTGTTCTCCTTGTTCTTCTCCTTGTTCTCCTTCTCCTTCTTGTTCTCCTTGTTCTCCTTCTCCTTCTTGTTCTCCTTCTCCTTCTCTTCCTTCTTCTGTTGTCTTATCAGGTCAGAGGTTCTGAAGACGGTTTAACTTCCTGCAACTACAGCTAAAGGCTAACAGCTAAGGGCTAACGTAAGACCTGTCGCTGGTCTTAAGGCAGTTGATAGCCACCGGAGTGAACTACTGGAGCTCTTATGAACCCAGTTACAAGGTGAGAGACATTATTGACTGCTGTAACTGCACGGCTTCACTCATGTATCATCATGACTAATGTAAAATAATTACTAGTGTAAAATAATAACTAATGTACATTTATTAATGTAATTTATTTCTAATGTAAGTTAATAATAATAATAATAATAATAATAATAATACATTTTATTTATAAAGCACTTTTAAAAGGTACTCAAAGACGCTTTACATGTACATATAACATTAGAAATTACATTAAGAAAAACAGGACATCAACATTAAAAATACATAGAAGTAATTACAGATTAAAAGCAGATCTGAAGAGCTGGGTTTTGAATTGGGATTTGAACATGGTGAGATCGGTACAGTCACGGATGTGTTTGGGGAGTGAGTTCCAGAGGGAGGGGGCGGCGATGGAGTTAAGTTAATTACTAATGTAACGTTAAGGCTAAAGAAGCTGTATTGCTCATCGATGGACTGCTGACTATAAAGTGATGCTATGTTAATGAAAGGCGATTTTTCCCTTCCCGTTCACGCCAGTCCAGTCCCGTTCACGCCAGTCCAGTGCACAAGCTTAAACAAACAGGCTGAACATGCATTTTTGCGTTCTGACAAATTAAAAAGAAAAAAACTTGTTTTGCATTTGTAATAAAGTTGTTGTTGATGTGTTGATGTGGAGGTTGTTGTTGGGTGGTGGTGGTCTAGTGGTACGGCTTCCAAACCAGATGATTGTGAGAATTGGTCTCTCTGAGCTGCTCCAGAGAGACTGTCCAGTTATTTCACTGTGAACTCTGGAGTGTCTGCTGAATGACCAAAGAGCTTAGCCAGAAGGCAAAGATCTACCGGTCGATCTTCCTACCCTAATGACCGAAAGAACGTGATCACGGTCTGTGTTTTCTCAGAGGGGTGGCGTCTCCCTTAGAGATAGGGTGAGAAGCTCAGCCATCAGGAGAGACTCGGAGTAGAGCCGCTGCTCCTTTACGTTGAAAGGAGCCAGTTGAGGTGGTTCGGGCATCTAGTAAGGAGCCACCTGGGCGCCTCCCTAGGGAGGTGTTCCAGGCACGTCCAGCTGGGAGGAGACCCCGGGGAAGACCCAGGACTCGGTGGAGAGATTATATCTCCTCACTGGGAACGCCTCAGGATCCCCCAGTTGGAGCTGGCGGATGTAGCCCGGAGAAGGGAAGATTGGGGTTCCTTACTGGAGCTGCTGCCCCCGCGACGCGACCCTGGATAAGCGGTAGACGATGGATGGATGGATGGATGACCTGTAATGTAATTGTGTTGATGTTGTGTTGACTTTGTTGATGTTGTTAAACTGATGTGTGTCTGTGATTGGGGACGATAAAGTTTTCTTGAATGTGTTCTGCAGGTGAGTGAGTGTGTGGGGCGGCGAACAGGAGTTGAGGACGGAGGAGAGGTCACATGGGAAACACACGGCATGGAGGTTAAAGGTCAACTCATCTCAGCACGTGGTGAGAACAAACAATAATAATAATACCCGATAAGTGGTAGACGATGGATGGATAATAATGACGATAATAAATTGTAACAGTAATATGTTTATATTACTGTGTAACATGTTAGAGTAACACAGGTATTAAGAAGACATACAAATTAATAACTTTGAAAAAAAAAAAAACAGACATAAAACATGTTTTACAGGTGAATAACATACGTTTACGTTGAATAATATGTAATCCATTACATTTAATAATATGTAATCCATTACGTTTAATAATATGTAATCCATTACGTTTAGTAATATGTAATCCATTACGTTTAATAATATGTAATCCATTACGTTTAATAATATGTAATCCATTACATTTAATAATATGTAATGGATTACATTTAGTAATATGTAATCCATTACGTTTAATAATATGTAATGGATTACGTTTAATAATATGTAATCCATTACGTTTAATAATATGTAATCCATTACGTTTAATAATATGTAATCCATTACGTTTAATAATATGTAATCCATTACGTTTAGTAATATGTAATCCATTATGTTTAATAATATGTAATCCATTACGTTTAATAATATGTAATCCATTACGTTTAGTAATATGTAATCCATTATGTTTAATAATATGTAATCCATTACGTTTAGTAATATGTAATCCATTACGTTTAATAATATGTAATCCATTACGTTTAATAATATGTAATCCATTACGTTTAATAATATGTAATCCATTACGTTTAATAATATGTAATCCATTACGTTTAATAATATGTAATCCATTACGTTTAGTAATATGTAATCCATTACGTTTAATAATATGTAATCCATTACGTTTAATATGTAATCCATTACGTTTAATAATATGTAATCCATTACGTTTAATAATATGTAATCCATTACATTTAGTCATATGTAATCTACTTCCTTTGTGTGCAGAGCCTCTCACCTGTCCGGACAGGAAGCAGAGGGAGCGAATGGCGGAGTTGCAGGAGAGGAGGCGTGGCCTGCAGGCACTGCTGAGCACACGATTGGCTGAGCTGAGACGCATCTGTCTGCAGGAGGCGGTGAGTGATGTCATAACAGGGATTATCCAATCAGAACCAATGACAGTGTAACGCAGTGGTTCCCAAACCTTCTGTGGCCAAGGCACAACAAAGACCGGTGTTCATATCCGGGCAAAACCCCCTCAGTGTGAGGTAAGAAAGATAAAAACCAAAGGCATCAGGGCGGGTCGTTTGGTTCTGAAGGTCCTCGCCATTCACAGGACTCATCAACCATTTAAAAAATGTGTTAATGTCACTTTATTATATTTGAATATGTTTTCAGAGATCTATGGTCTATTTTATAAAAAAACACCAGTTTGTAAATGTTTTGCCATTTTCTCGGAGATGTGACGGCGTTCAAACAGCCGCCGCTCGTTCATATGGCAGAGGACTAATTGGGTCTTTACAGCGCGGCGGAAACGCAGACAGCAACGGTCTTAAGGAACCGACTTGCTCGCCAATCAATCCACTTCGCTCTAAAGTCCCACAAATATTAGTCAGCTGACATATGAAAACGAAAAAGCACTGTTTTACATTTCTTTTGCGCTCGACTTCTACGGCCAGGCTCAAAGTGCCCGCCAGTAGCTCTCGGATGCAGATTTAAAAAAAAATGGCAGTTGATGACTTCCTGTGAATTGCGAGTGTTTGACCAATCAGAGATGTTCAGCGCTGCAAGCCCCACCCCAAAGTTCTTGAACTTTCAGAAAGTACTGCCCCCCCACCAGGGATCTTATATCTTAATGTAACAGCTGGTTCCTGCAGTCCAATCACTACTGAGTCTCTTCCTGTTGAGTTGTTATTATTTATATATTAAGTTGCTTTAATATGTAAGGTGTGTTTTCCTGCGTTCTCATTGGTCAGGAGCTGACAGGTGCAGTGCCTGGTGACTTTCCCCTAGAGGCGGGGGAAAGACCCCCCTGTGTCCGACGGAGAGGGGGGGCGTCTCGCCAAGGAAACAGGAAGTGTCGAACCGAGGTGAGACATGTGACTCTGACCTCACTTATTATTATGATTATTAAAGGATCAAAAAGTACTGAAAGTTTCCTTCGCAGAAACCTAAAAAATCCTTTACATTTATATACAGTATAATATATATAATATACAGTATATATTGTATATAGTATATACTGTATATAATATATAATGCAAATATATTATACATATAATATATATATAATATATAATATATATATATAATATATTGTATATATTGTATATAATATATATAATAATGCATATATGTTATACATATAATATATATAATATATACTACTATATTATATATATATATTATATATTATATATATTATATAATATAATATATGTTATATATATTATATGTTATATTATTTTATATAATATATGTTATATATTATATATAATATATATAATATTATATATATTATATAATATATAATGTATATATTATACATAATTATATATATATTATATAATATTAATAATATATAAATATTTACATTATATATATATATTATATATTATATATAATATATATATATATAATAATATATATAATATATATATATATATATAATATATAATGTATATATTATACATATAATTATATATATATATTATATATTATATATAATCGGCCAGTGGAAGGAGCACTTTGAGGAACTCCTGAATCCGACTAACACGCCCTCTATGGTAGAGGCAGAGCTGGAAGCTGATGGGGGATCATCGTCAATTTCCCTGATGGAAGTCACTGAGGTAGTCAAACAACTCCACAGTGGCAAAGCCGCAGGGGTTGATGAGATCCGTCCAGAAATGCTGAAAGCTTTGGGTGTTGAGGGGCTGTCTTGGTTGACACGCCTCGTCAACATTGCGTGGAAGTCTGGGACAGTGCCTAGGGGATGGCAGACCGGGGTGGTGGTTCCCCTATTTAAAAAGGGGGACCAGAGAGTGTGTGCCAACTACAGGGGTATCACACTTCTCAGCCTAAAGTCTACTCCAAGGTACTGAAAGGAGGGTTCGGCCGGTAGTCGACCCTCTGATTGAAGAGGAACAATGCGGAATCCGTCCTAGTCGTGGAACAACAGACCAACTCTTTACTCTTGCAAGGATCCTGGAGGGGGCCTGGGAGTATGCCCATCCGATCTACGTGTGTTTTGTGGATCTAGAGAAGGCGTATGACCGGGTCCCCCGGGTGATACTGTGGGAGGTGCTGCGGGAGTATGGGGTGAGGGGGTCACTTTTGAGGGCCATCCAATCCCTGTACGCCCAAAGCGAGAGTTGTGTCCGGATACTCGGCAGTAAGTCGGACTCGTTTCCAGTGAATGTTGGCCTCCGCCAGGGCTGCGCTTTATCACCAATCCTGTTCGTGATTTTCATGGATAGGATATCGAGGCGTAGTCGTGGAGGAGAGGGGTTGCAGTTCGGTGACCTGAGGATCTCATCGCTGCTCTTTGCAGATGATGTTGTCCTTATGGCATCATCGGTCTGTGACCTTCAACACTCACTGGATCGGTTCGCAGCCGAGTGTGCAGCGGTTGGGATGAGGATCAGCACCTCCAAATCTGAGGCCATGGCTCTCAGCAGGAAACCGGTGGATTGCCTACTCCGGGTAGGGAATGAGCCATTACCCCAAGTGAAGGAGTTCAAGTACCTCGGGGTCTTGTTCGCGAGTGAGGGGACGATGGAGCGAGAGATTGGCCGGAGAATCGGAGCAGCGGGGGCGGTATTACAGTCACTTTACCGCACCGTTGTGACGAAAAGAGAGCTGAGCCAGAAGGCAAAGCTCTCAATATACCGGTCGATCTTCGTTCCTACCCTCACCTATGGTCATGAAGGCTGGGTCATGACCGAAAGAACGAGATCACGGGTACAAGCGGCCGAAATGGGTTTTCTCAGACGGGTGGCTGGCGTCTCCCTTAGAGATAGGGTGAGAAGCTCAGCCATCCGTGAGAGACTCGGAGTAGAGCCGCTGCTCCTTTACGTTGAAAGGAGCCAGTTGAGGTGGTTCGGGCATCTAGTAAGGATGCCACCTGGGCGCCTCCCTAGGGAGGTGTTCCAGGCACGTCCAGCTGGGAGGAGACCCCGGGGAAGACCCAGGACTCGGTGGAGAGATGATATCTCCTCACTGGCCTGGGAACGCCTCAGGATCCCCCAGTCGGAGCTGGAGGATGTGGCCCGGAGAAGGGAAGATTGGGGTTCCTTACTGGAGCTGCTGCCCCCGCGACCCGATCCCGGATAAGCGGTAGACAATGGATGGATGGATATATTATATATATATATTATATATATTATATGTATAATATACATTATAATATATTATATATATATTATATATATTATATGTATAATATACATTTAGCATCAACGCTTTTTACCCAAGATGTTTTACGGGAAAACCTTTATAAATGTGTGTGTGTGTGTGTGTGTGTGTGTGTGTCTCAGGAGGAAGACTCTCAGCGTTCAAAGTTAAAGAAAACTTTATTTAGCGGAGCTCTGAGGAAACACAGCGACTCTGAAAACAACACACACCACGGCAAGAGGACTGTACACAGAGGCTGCCACACAGGTAACACACACACACACACACAGGAAGTTGATGAACCTGCTCAGAGACAGAAAATGAAAACATCTAAATATAGCTGGCAGTAGATGAGAAGCCATTGTTTCAGGAAAACGAGGAAACCTGTTTCTTCCTGCCTTTATTCTGAAAATCAAAAGTGTGTGTTTGTGTGTGTTTCCAGATGACACAGTGAGATCAGAGAGCAGCTCGACATCAGACTCCACAGGACTCGATAACGGTAACACAGCTGCAGGATCCGACTTTATATAACAAATAAACTTTTTTATCAGTAATAAAAACAAACTTGTTTTTACCAACTTCAGTCCGGATCAGAAGAGAAACGCACAAAGTCCATTTAATGCCGGGGGGGTTTACCTTCTTGTCTCCACAGTGAGATGAGTGACATATAATACCATATAATATAATATAATATAGTTTGAGCAGGTAACCATGGAAACAGCAGGTCTTTGTCCCAAACAGGAGAAAAGGTTAAATTCTGCTCCAGACGTGAAGCTGAGAGAAAGTATAATATAATAATATGTATGATATAAATCTGCTGTAATGTGTTCATGTTGATATTCAGTTTCCTGTCAACTTCTTATAATAACATCCGTAATGTTTCAGAGGACGGCGTGTCTCAGTGTCGCCCCCCGCCGCTCATCGCTGGTTCTCCAGTGGAAGTTTTTTACCTGAACAAAACCAGGAACTCCTTACACAGCAGGTACACACACACACTCACTCTCACACACACACACACACACACACACACACACACACACACACACACACACACACACACACACACTGTAGAACTCTTAGCTCAGCTGTCCTCACATTAACTAAAATCCTTCTGTTCCTCTCGTCTTTCAGAACTGACCATCCAGAACATCTTCAGAAGCCTCCCCCCCTCACCCTGCCCCCCTCACATCCTCCCCCCCCTCCCCCTCCATCCTCCCCCGCCCCCCCCCACGCTCTCAGGACTCCTCGTCCTCCTCTGATCCGGTGGGGGAGGGCGGGGTCAGGGTGAACGCGGCCCGTCACAGTAACAGCTCCGACGGCCTACTTGACCGCCTCGGCCCCCCAGACCAGGAGGGATTGTGGGTAAACGGTGTGTCGGGGTCCAGAGGGACGAACACCACCGCAGCGTTCAGGAGCTCCGAGACGCTGGCCGACGGAAGGACGAGAGCGAGGATGAGTAATGGGCTAAGTGAGGGGACGGGGCGAGGGGACGGGGGGGGGTACAGCGAGGTGCTGCTGGACTACGTGTGGGGCAAACAGCAGCGCCAGCAGCCCAACAACAGGCAGCCAATCACAGCACACCAGCTCTACAACGGAGCCCCGCCAACATACCGCGCCCACTCCGGCGACCAGCGGCGAGTCAAAGTGACCCGCACCAAGTCCTGCGGCCCCTTCCTGCCGGTGCAGACTGATACCCATGATCCTCCTCTGCCCGCCATCCAGCCGGACCCCCACCCCCACTTGCTGCCCCCCCGACCGCCACAGCTGCCCCCCGCCCAGGACGCTCAGCTGGAGGATGCCACCCGCAGCCTGCACAAGGCGCTCGCCCTGGAAGGTAAGCTCCTCCCACTTCCTGTTCATGGTCAACCTTATTATCACAAATGTGGAAACTTCGGGGGGTCACAGTGCAGAAGTAATAACACCTGAAAATAATCTATAAACACCTGTAGATAACCTGAAAACACCTGAAAACACCTGTAAATAACCTGAAAACACCTGATAACACCTGAAAACACCTGTAGATAACCTGAAAACACCTGAAAACACCTGTAGATAACCTGAAAACACCTGAAAACACCTTTAAATAACCTGAAAACACCTGATAACACCTGAAAACACCTGTAGATAACCTGAAAACACCTGAAAACACCTGTAGATAACCTGAAAACATCTGAAAACACCTGTAGATAACCTGAAAACACCTGAAAACACCTGAAAACACCTGAAAACACCTGAAAATACCTGTAGATAACCTGAAAACACCTGAAAATACCTGTAGATAACCTGAAAACACCTGAAAACACCTGTAGATAACCTGAAAACACCTGAAAACACCTGTAGATAACCTGAAAACACCTGTAGATAACCTGAAAACATCTGAAAACACCTGTAGATAACCTGAAAACATCTGAAAACACCTGAAAACACCTGAAAACACCTGTAGATAACCTGAAAACACCTGCAAACACCTGAAAACACCAAAAAATTACCTAAAAACACCTGAAAAGCTTTAAACTCGCCCCCCACCCAACCCATCAATGTTCTCAGTCACAGCGCCCCCCCCAGTCTGAAGATAAGATCTCATGAATGTTTGATGATGAGCACATGAATCTGAGTCACTGCAGAAGGATGGGACGCCCCCCGGTGGCAGACAGCAGAATTACTCTCCTGCGTTATAAAGAACAACACACTAATACACAGGTGTGGTTCTCTTAGGGGGGGGGGCAGTTCAACACGCAGACAGTTTAATGTCTGTTTATAGATTATAAATACATATTAAATAATATTATAAATACATATTATATAATATTATAAATACATATTATATTTTATTATAAATACATATTATATAATATTATAAATACATATTATATTTTATTGTAAATACATATTATATAATATTATAAATACATATTATATAATATTATAAATACATATTATATTTTATTATAAATACATATTATATAATATTATAAATACATATTATATTTTATTGTAAATACATATTATATAATATTATAAATACACATAATATTTTATTATAAATAGATGTTATATAATATTTTTCCTGAAACTTCACTGGCTCCCTGTTCAATACCAGATTGACTACAAAAACCTTCTGCTCACCTACAAAGCCCTCCACAAACTCGCCCCCACCTACCTATCTGACCTCTATCTCTATTTCTCTATTTATCTCTTGTATTGTGTAAAGTGTCCTTTGGTGTCTTGAAAGGCGCCTCCAGATAAAATCTATTACTATTATTATTATTATTGTTATTATTATTATTATATTTTATATTATATTTGATTACAAATAGATGTTATAGATATATAGGTACTTTATTTATCCCGAGGGAAATTCAGTATAAGTTATTATAAATAGGTATTATATGATATTTTATTATAAATAGATGTTATAGTATAAGTTATTATAAATAGATGTTATAGTATAAGTTATTATAAATAGATGTTATAGTATAAGTTATTATAAATAGGTATTATATTAAATTTTATTATAAATAAATACTATATTATATGTTATTATAAATACATATTATATTAAAAATAGACATTAAATTATACTTTATTATAAATACATATGATATTATAAATAAATATTATAAATGCATATTATATTATAAATACATATTATATTATAAATACATATTATAAACACATATTATATTATAAATACATATTATATTATAAATACATATTATATGATAAACACATATTATATTATAAATACATATTATATTCTAAATACATATTCTAAATACATATTATACTATAAACACATATTAAATTATAAATACATATTATATTATAAATACATATTATAAATACATATTATACTATAAACACATATTAAATTATAAATACATATTATATTATAAATACATATTATAAATACATATTATACTATAAACGCATATTAAATTATAAATACATATTATATTATAAATACATATTATAAATACATATTATACTATAAACACATATTAAATTATAAATACATATTATATTATAAACACATATTATATTATAAATACATATTATATTCTAAACACATGTTAAATTATAAATACATATTATATTATAAATACATATTATATTATATTATAAATACATATTATATTATAAACACATATTATATTATAAATACATATTATAATATAAACACATATTATATTATAAATACATATTATATTATAAACACATATTATATTATAAATACATATTATTTTATAAACACATATTATATTATAAATAAATATTATATTATAATACATGTTATATTATAAATACATATTATGTTATAAATACATATTATATTATAAATACATATTATATTATAAACACATATTATATTATAAATACATATTATATTATAAACACATATTATATTATAAATACATATATTATAACACATATTATATTATAAATAAATATTATATTATAAATACATGTTATATTATAAATACATATTATGTTATAAATACATATTATATTATAAATACATATTATAAATACATATTATATTATAATACATATTATAAATACATATTATATTATAAATACATTATATCATAAATACATATTATATCAAAATACATATTATATATAAATACATATTATATCATAATACATATTAAATTATAAATACATATTATAAATACATATTATATTATAAATACATATTATATCATAAATACATATTATATTATAAATACATATTATATCATAAATACATATTAAATTATAAATACATATTATACTATAAACACATATTATATTATAAATACATATTATACTATAAACACATATTATATTATAAATACATATTATATTATAAACACATATTATAAATACATATTATATTATAAATACATATTATATTATAAATACATATTATATTATAAATACATATTATATTATAAACACATATTATATTATAAACACATATTATATTATAAACACAAATACTATAAATACATATTATATTATAAATACATATTAAATTATAAATACATATTATATTATAAACACATATTATACTATAAACACATATTATATTATAAATACATATTAAATTATAAATACATATTATATTATAAATACATATTATATTATAAACACATATTATATTATAAATACATATTATATTATAAACACATATTATATTATAAATACATATATTATAAACACATATTATATTATAAATAAATATTATATTATAAATACATGTTATATTATAAATACATATTATGTTATAAATACATATTATATTATAAATACATATTATAAATACATATTATATTATAATACATATTATAAATACATATTATATTATAAATACATATTATAAATACATATATTATAAATACATATTATATCATAAATACATATTATATTATAAATACATATTATATCATAAATACATATTAAATTATAAATACATATTATAAATACATATTATATTATAAATACATATTATATCATAAATACATATTATATTATAAATACATATTATATCATAAATACATATTAAATTATAAATACATATATACTATAAACACATATTATTATAAATACATATTATACTATAAACACATATTATATTATAAAATACATATTATATTATAAACACATATTATATTATAAAATACATATTATATATACATTATAAATACATATTATATTATAAATACATATTATATTATAAATACATATTATATTATAAATACATATTATATTATAAACACATATTATTATATTATTATAACACAAATACTATAAATACATATTATATTATAAATACATATTAAATTATAAATACATATTATATTATAAACACATATTATACTATAAACACATATTATATTATAACACATATTATATTATAAATACATATTATATTAGAAATACATATTATATTAGAAATACATATTATATTATAAACACATATTATATTATAAATACATATTATATTATAAATACATATTATATTATAAACACATATTATATTATAAACACATATTATATTATAAATACATATTATATATAAATACATATTATATTATAAATACATATTATATATAAATACATATTATATTATAAATACATATTATATTATAAAATACATATTATATTATAAATACATATTATAAATACATATTATAGTATAAATACATATTATAAATACATATGATATTATAAATACATATTATAATACATATTATATTATAAATACATATTATAAATACATATTATATTATAAACACATATTATAAAGTATAAACACATATTATATTATAAATACATATTATATATAAATACATATTATATTATAAATACATATTATAAATACATATTATATTATAAACACATATTATACTATAAATACATATTATATTATAAACAAATATTATATTATAAACACATATTATATTATATTATAAATTTATATTATAAATACATATTATATTATAAACACATAGTATAAATACATATTATATTATAATACATATTATAAATACATATTATATTATAAATACATATTATAAATACATATTATATTATAAATACATATTATAAATAGATACATATTATACATATATAAATACATATTATATATAAATAATATTATATTAATTAAATACATATTAATAAATACATATTATATTATAAATACATATTATACTATAAATACATATAATATTATAATACTATTATATTATAAATACATATTATACTATAAATACATATTATATTATAATACATATTATATTATAAACACATATTAATAAATACATATAATATTATAAATACATATTATACTATAAACACATATTATATTATAAATATATATTATATTATAAATACATATTATATTATAAACACATATTATAAATACATATAATATTATAAATACATATTATACTATAAACACATATTATATTATAAATACATATTATATTATAAATACATATTATAAATACATATTATTTATAAATACATATTATAAATACATATTATATTATAAATACATATTATAAATACATATTATTTATAATACATATTATAAATACATATTATAAATAAATACATATTATAAATAAATACATATTATATTATGAATACCATATTATAAATACATATTATAAATACTATTATAAATACATATTATAAATACATATTATATTGTAAATACATATTATATTATAAATACATATTATATTATAAACACATATTATATTATAAACAACATATATATTATAAATACATATTATAATACAATATTATAATACATATTATATTATAAATACATATTTATTATAAATACATATTATATTATAACACATAGTATCACAACCATATTATATTATAAACACATATTATATTATAAATACATATTATAAATACATATTATATTAAAATACATATTATTTATAATACATATTCTAAATACCTATTATATTATAAACCATATTATATTATAAACACATATTATATTATAAACAACATATTATAAACACCTATTATATTATAAACACATATTATATTAGAAATACATTATATAAACACATATTATATTATGAAACACCTATTATAAACACATATTATATTATAAACATATT
>NW_021167029.1:0-47479 GCF_900634415.1 Cottoperca gobio
TTGTAACTGCCTTTTTCTACATAATGCCATTTACTCTCAAAGAACTCACTGCGTCTGTCCCCTAATGGAGAACTCCCCAGAGTTCAGCTAAACGTTTTGTTCGCCGGTGGAAGTTTTCAGCTCCACAATTTACATAGACTTGCTCCATAGGATGGCCACGAGGTGTGCCCATGAATTCAAGCTAGAACGTAATACTTGCGGGTTCCTGGAAATCCATTTTCATTTCATGTCACTGCTCACAAAAATGTAGATTGGATTAATTACATTTATTAACAAACCACAAAGTATTTGTGAATCTTCACCAGAGATGCTCTCACTGGGGTGCAGATAGCAATTAGGGGCGGACTACCTGATGACCAACAGAACAATTGCATTAGACATGTGCCTAGCTGAAAAAGGGGGGTGTCTGTAAATTGTTTGGGCGATTACTGTTGTTGTACCTTCATCCAAATAACTCACAGCCCCAATGGTCCTTTACCATAGCTTTGGAAGGACTGACAGACTCAGCAAAGGCTAGCACTCATAACAATGTGGGGTAGAGATTACTCTACGTTCACAGCTCCCTGGAGCCGTTGGTTTGGTCAGTATAAGATGTTGGTGTTTTCATACAAACCGATATATAGAATACTATCCTAGGTGGAATGCTGTGCGTCCCATGTATCCGACACCCTGCTCACTAGATGATCACCACTGCCCTGACCAAAGAGAAGAGACGAGAAAGGTCAGTTTTTTATTATGCAAGAGCAAACCAATTACTCATAGACTATGATATATGAGCAGGAACAACAGCAGGCCAGGAGGAAGATGATTTTGTGTGAATACATCTACCAAAGTTGTTCATTTCTGCCATAAACCGAAGCCACTGACTTTATTGTGTATTTACAGTCTCCTTACTGTAGTCACAGTCTCTCAGTCCGTATATTGACATTACAGTCTTTTCCTGATGTTATGTTAGCTGGATATTTACAGTCTTTTACTGGAAGTGTTTTTTTCTTTATTAGACTGACCAATTGTCTTTATACTGGAAATAAAAGTGAAGTTCTTTGTGTTTATACTGAAGGTATGTCTTTAAGTAAAGTTGATGTTTTTATACGAAGGTATTTGTTATTAAGTTGATGTTTTTCTAACCAAAGGTAACTTTTTATGACTGGAAGAACAATGCACTAGAAATGTAGTTCTTGTATACTATATGCTAATTTGTAACCACCACTCTTCGGCCCTTATATTTACTGGAGATTATCACAACCATAATGGTGTGTAAATGGGGGTAATTGTGAAGTAATTACTCCTGATTGTATTATCACACTGGAAAGACTTCATATGTATTTGTCTACCTCAATCATAATAATTTCCTATCTACATACGAATATGTTTTCGCAATTATTATTTTTTCTGGCCCTGAATGTCATTACAAACATAAAGGGGCCACTTCGCCCTTTCAGAAAACAGTGTCAACAAAAAACGCACACTCTCCTGACTGCTTGCTGACGGAGGAGCTGATGGGCGCCAACGGGGACCAATGAGGAGAAAGGTTTACACGCCTACTCCAGTGTATTAATGTTCAAGGTTACAACTCTTTGTCACCACTGAGCGGATCCATCAGACAGAGAACTGGGGTTTCTTTGGCTTCAGTCTGTGGAAACGGCGATGCGATTGTGTCCTCAGCTGAGGTTTTCTATGTTTGACTTATCACGTTATAAACTTATACGAGTGAACTAGAGGATTGCTGTTTTTGATTGCGACATTCAAGCTCCGAGTTCTCCAACTTTCCACACCATTAGTACTCTGAGAAACTACACAACCAGTTCCAGCCAATGACTCTGTTACTGTCTGTTTCACTAGACCCTTTTAACAACCTCACTGGAGACATGCCACGTGGCCGCATGCTTCAAGCACCACCACCATTATCCCGCTCCCCGCCCAAAAAAACAAGGACACAGAACAAATGACTACAGAACCCGTCGCCTTTGACCTCTGTGTAGAGTGCCTTGTGAGCGGCTTGTCCTGTCCCCCTTCAAAACAATCACAGAACCCCACTCCTGGCCCCTACAGTTCGCCTACAGAGTCCAACATGTCTGTAAACGATACGCCAACATGGCCCTCCACTTAATTTTCCAGCACCTGGTCCCGCAGAACCTACGCCCGGGATCCTGTTTGTGGACTTCAGCTCTTCCTTCAACACCATCATCCCAGCTCTGCTACATGACAAAGCTCTCCCTGCTAGCGTGCTTGTCCACCTGCAGGTGGATCACATGCTTCTTGTCTGACTTTAGACGCACTGAAGCTGGGGAAACACATGTCCCTCGACTTTCCTGCGGACCATCATCACCGGATCCCCCCAAGGCTGCATTCTTTCTTCTCCTCTGCTGCTCCTCCCTGTCACCACATCTCTTCAGGAGCTTGACGCACCTCCAGTCACCCGGTCCGTCAAGTCTCCTGAAGTTCGGACAGCACTACCCTCATCGGGATTGACCGACTGGTGACCTGTGTCAGTGTCAAACCACTGGAGCTCAACTCTGAGACAAGTGGTAGATAGCTGAACTTCAGAAGAGACCAGCCACACACCTGCCCCATTACAACCTGTGTGACCCCTCCTTTGACACCTGTGGAGTCCTTACGCTTCCTGTGCACCATCATCACCCGGACCTGAAGTGGGAGTTGAACATCAGCTCCTCCATCAAAAATCCACACAGGGATGTACTTCCTGCGCGCTGGAGGAATTAATCTGTAACTCTACAAACTCTTCTACCTCAATACTCCGTATGTGAACTATTTTGCAACATTTCTGCTACTACCACTATTGCACAACATCTTTCTCACTTTTACTTAAATATACTTACAATATCTTTTATTACATTCCTGTACATTCTAGTCTTTTTTTTTTTTTTATATTTTTTTTGATACAATTTTTTCTTTTATAAAAGTTTTTATGTGTTAATATTTCTGTATTTGCTCTTTATTTTTTATTTCTCCTACTGTGTTGTTGTATGCACATTACACACCAAAGCATATTCCTTGTATTGAAAACCTGCTTGGCCAATAAACCAAATTCTGATTCTGATTCTGATTCTGATCTGTAGACACATACCCAGGAGCTAAATCAAGGTTTCTTCCCAACTTTCTCAATCAGTATTTTTCCCAGACCTTACTCATCACCTTCTGTGCTCGAGGGTTACAAAGACCTGTGCCTGATGGACCTGACTTTCCCGCGTCCAGGTCCCCCAAAAGTGGAGGTGCGTTGAGGGGTGTGGACTGGAAACCAATCTTGGCGCTTAGCCAGCTGGGTCTGCCATCTTTTACTATTAACCTCAAAACTTGAGGTAACATCAGCCCTCAATTTTGGTGTCAGCGCCACTTTTAGTGGTCTTCCATGGAGGCGGATTCCCGTTCCTTTGTGCTTGTCCTGCACTGTCTGCGCCCGCATCAAGATCCCCCACCAGGCTCCCACCGGTTTTTCCTTTGGCTCTCCCAGTCCCCGTCCCCTTGGTGTCACATGGATTGGGTTTTGTTACTGTCTACCACTCTCTCAAGGTAACATAATTATACTATAGCATTTTGTCCCCTACCTAAGCTCCTCACGTTCTTCGAGACCCGCGTCCTCCTGGTCAACCCTATGGTTCGTCTGCATGGCATCCCCAGGACCTCGTCTCATAACCGTGGACCACAGTTTTACGTTTCAGGTATGGAAAGAACATTCTGCACCTATTGGTGGCAGCTGTCAGTCTTTCCCTGCTGGATATCACCCACAGACTAATGGTCAGACCGAGTAGCTAAAACAGCCTGGCTCGGTGCTCACAGCCCAGAACCCCTTCTTCCTGGATCAACTATGCACAGAAGCTCACTCTCCAGCACAGCCCAACGTAATGTCCCCCCCTTTGAGATGTTCCTTGGGATATACCCCCTTGTTCCAGTCCAGAAGAGGAGATTTGCAAGCCCACTTACAAAACCACAACAAACATAACAAAAACCCGCTGGCCGGAAGATTTGGGAGGGATGCCCGGCTCGGCTCTGAGTCTATCCACTGTGAACGCACCACGCACTCGCTGACCGGTTCAGTGATCCCCCCGTCACCACAACTTACCTTGGTCAGAGAGTTTGGCAATGTAAAAAATTAAACCTCGCTTCATTGGCCCATATGAATGAGAGACATCATTAACCCGTCCGCCATTAGACTCAATTACCATCTCTCGTGAGAATCACCCCACCTTTCATGTGTTCCAGTGACAGCCGAGTTTTGCTTCTTTTCCCAGACATTGTTTGCCCTCCTATCGTTCCCCTTTCTCCCCCCCCCCGACTATTGATAACACAGCCACACTTACACTGTCCGCGGCTGCTGCATCTGCCTCCGAGGGTTGTGGGTACTCATACCTGGTCGATTGGTAGTTACAGGGCCAGAGACGTAGTTGGTGGTCCCGCCAGGCTCATTCTCGACCACACTCTCATGTTGAAGTGTTGCCAGATGTACCTGAAAGAAAAAAAACCCAAATTGCTGCTCCCAAGCGGCTAATGTTGTGAGTGGTGTTTGAATAACCATTATATCAGATCCTGATGAAACAGTTTGGCACCTTTATGGGTCAATCAGTGAATGAATGTTTTTTGCTGAAGTGTACTTGATCCTGTGCAAGCATGCAAACAATTTGCATTATGCTGGTATAAGGCCATGCTTATCGATAATTTTAGCAAATTTGTAAAACAAAACTGGTGTCAAACATTGTCCTGTCACCCTCATATTGATATCTATTGCACCATTTTTTGTTTTTTGTGCTTATTTGGCAAGTATAACAGTGACTTTGCTTTTTGTTTGTACTGTAGAAAAACACTATCCATTTCCAAGAGGCTCCAATTGTAACTCCTTTAATTTTTTTTTTTTTTTTTTTTTTGTATTCCATTCAAAATTGGTGCATTAATTAATTATGTTTTACTTTCTAACATCTTAACATTTTAAACATGTTTTATGCATAATTAATAGGACGTTTCATCATCTGGTGGCCTCAAGTAAGTTCTCTAAAAAGTCGTTTTTGCTGTTGCGGGCTGTCCCCTTGGTGGAGGGCCTTTGTCTGCACAGACTGACCGACTGCACGGTTCTACTGTGGTGTTGTTGGAGAAGGCGAATTACCACACTAAAGTGACATTTTTTGTGTTTTTTATCTATTTTTAATTTATTTTTTTTAACATGTTTTGAATAAAAACATTATTTCTAACAATATAAACATATTATTTTTTGTACAGGAAAGTCTTTGGTCACCGTCCCTTGTTCCTCAGGATAAAAGACTAGACTGTGCCGAAGTCCACTGAAGCTCCAAAAAATCCTAGCTCCTCCGACTTCCTTGAACAAGGGTTTCCTTTCGCTTTAGAATACCAGTCAAATAACTAAGTCATTAAGTTTCACTTCCTAATGCATAGGTTGTCCTTTTTGGATGCTGGGTTTGTTGTAAATAACATTCGTTATGTTTCTATTGGTGTTAGCTAGTCATCAATAGTATTACATGTCACTTTTAATTTCTATTAAGGTACCCTACTTGTTGTTTTGATATTGTCACTATACTCTCTCTCTGTTCTCTCTCTCTTCTCTCTCTCATCTCTCTCCTCTCCTCCCTCCTCCTATTCCCTCATCTCTCTCTCTCCTCCTCAATGCTCTCTCCTCCTCTCTCTCTCCTTCTCTCTCTCTCTCCTCTGTCTCCTCTCTCTCTTCTCTCTCTCTTCTTTTCCTCTCTGTCTTTTCTCCTCTCTCCTCTCTCTCTCTGTCGCTCTTTCTTTCTCTTCTGTCTTTCTCTCTTTCTTCTCCTTCCTCTTCTCTCTGTCCGTTCTCTGGTCTCGCTCCCTGGTTCTTTTTCTTCTTTTCAAAGATTACCACTCTTCTCTCTCTCCTCTCGAATTTCTCCTTCCTCTCTCATCTCTCTTCTCCTTCTCTCCCCCTCTCTTCTCTCTCTCCTCCCTCCTCTCTCTCTCCTCCCTCTCCTCCCTCTCTCTCTCTCTCTCTCTCCCTCTCCTTCTCCTCCCCTCCTCCTTCCTCCTTCCCTCTCCGCTCTTCATCTCTCCTCTCTCTCCCTCTCCTCCCTCTCCCTCTCTCTCTCTCTCCTCTCTCCCCCCTTTCTCCTCCTTCTCCCCCTTCTCTTCTCCCTTTTCCCCCTCCTCTCTCCTCCCTCTACCGTCCTCTCTCTCTCCCCTTCCTCTCTCCCTCAAAAAAAAGAATACCCTCCTCCTCCTCCTCCTTCTCCCCTTCTCTCTCCTCTTCCTTCCTCCCCTCTCCCCTCCCCCTCTCTCTATCCCTCCTCCTCCCTCTCTCTCCTCCCCTTCCCGCACCTCCTCCTCCCCTCCTCTTCCCTCCCCCCTCCTCCCTTCCCTTCCTCCCTCTCCACCCCTCTCCTCTCCTTCTCTCTTCCTCCTTTTCCTCTCCTTTTCCCGTCTTCTAAAAGTAGCCCCTCTCGGAGAGCACTCTGAGAACACAGCAACAGACATTGCTGCCTGCCGTCATGCATCCTTTGTAGTCGGGATCTACAAACATACCGCATATCCGCGTCGTCCTGGATCGTCGGTACAGTCTCCCACTGACTTGTATCACTGACAACCGTGTTATGAGCACCGTGTCTGTCTCTGTCTGCCGATTTGCTTGATCCAACACACGCGTCATGTCCGCATTGACAGGTCACTCCTCGTGTTGTGCTGTTAAACCGGGTTTTTTTTCAACGCGTCGGGTGGTGCAAAGCACTCAGCACTACACAGCGTCTGTTATGTCGTTTATACTGTAATGTATCATTAAATATTAATATGTCATAATCTGTGATGGTGGTAGCCAACCAGATCTAAGCCTGACCTATTTCCGGACAACCAGAAAACAGAGAAAACACTTGAACAAACACTTATTTTTTAAACAGTTTGAAATGCCTTAAGCATTTAGTGCACACACTCTGTTAAAAGCCTGTAAATGTGTTAAATGTGAGCATATAGAAAGGGCCTCTCTTGCTGTGGCAAAGAGTGCAGTCATCAGAAGGAATTGTGTATCCTTGCTTTGGTTTCTACCAGTACCATATCAATATCAATACAGAGCACACAAGGGCCCCCCCCCTACTCCCTGGGCTTTATTATATCTTCCCCTTTTTAGAAAAGAGTTTTAAAAAGGGGGTGATCAGTTTTGATAATCAATGCTTTAAAAAAAAAAAACGTTTTTTCCTTTATCAGTATCCTAAATTACATACTTCTTCTCACATTGTAATTGTTTTATAGGGCTCCCCGCTTATTTAATGACTTCGAGATCCTGGACCACGGTTTGAAAAACACACATCAGCATTAATGAATTTATAATTTTAAATTCACTACAAGAAAAAAAGCTTTTGAGTTTGTACATAGCTTACATTTACTGTACTGAGCTTCCTCTGCCTTTATTGGCCCAGTATGCCAATATAAAAGATTTTAAAACTGTATCCAGTGGTTGCTCAATTTATGACACAGGACAGCAAAGCTCAAACAGAGATGACAAACTAAACATTATGTGATATGTGCATGGATAAACAACAATTGACAACATTCATGGGCCCATTCATGAACAGTATTTCTTTCTCATACATTAATCCTACTACAACAGAGAACAAACATAAGAAAATGTTTGTTCGGAACAACAATAACACAGCACAGACATCGATTTGTTTTCACACCCAGGTGCAAACCTTTGTGAATCACAGTGTTCTGTCAATAGCTTTACAAATGCCCCAATTAACCCTGAAAAACAACAAAATCCTTACTACCATGAGTAAACCATTCGAGCAAACACAAGACAATAATAATTGAAGATTTCCTATCACTTTCAAACAACAACCAGAAATGATCTCTCGTAGGAAGTGATTGTAGTGTAATATGTCATGGGCTTTTTATTGGAAGGTAGAATTGCGACCTGGAGGTTCTGATTGCAATTGTAAAGCGAGGCTAATAGTGACCCAAGCTAAACACTAATCTGTGCATTAATACAGCCAGTATTGTGCTATCAACTTAACTTCATATGACAAATTAAAGCAAAAATGAAATTTAAATTTGCCACTTTAGTTGTGAGGAGATTCCATTATTCAGATCATTCTATTTTTCCCTCCTTGATGCCAACCATGCGTGGAGGAATAAATGAATTCGAAACACTCTACATTTGGTTTTGGCTAATAAAAATCAAAACGAGTGCCCTACTTAACTTCCTGTTATTGTCCTGAGCCCCTTCCCTGCCTGTAACACCCACTAATTTTTTTCATTATGTGCCACTCTTGCCCCTCTCTCTCTACTCTGTCTGATTACCCTTCCCACCTGTCTCTGCTCTGCTCTGCTCCACCCTCGTTAACCTACCGCAGTTTTTCAAATGCTTTGCACTGCACCTCCATATTTGTTGAATGGGAAAAGGGAATTGATTGTCCCTCAAGCTCTAAACAATGTATGATTAAGGCTTTTCCCAAATCAATCCAGAAGCACCTGTGAGAGAAGAGAACACTCACTTCATTGGTATGATTTCATTCTGAACTTAACCGCTGGACTTCATTGCTCAGCTAGCTACTAAACCTTCCTGTTCATCAACCAACTATGTTTCGTGATGGGAGCACTGATCTCCTTTCCCCCGACCCTTCATAAAACATATACATATATACCCTACATGTCCTTGAGCTTGGGCGGGTTTCATAGCCGCGTTCCGCAATGACTCATAAGCACAAAACACAGTGTGGATTGGGGATCCTCGTCATCTCATCCCAAAAAAATCGCAATGTGATGTAGTTCTCCCGTGATATTTTCTCTTCACTTTAGCGCTGGACTTTCCGCGTTCAAGCCGAGTTTCAGCCGGGTGGGGTGTGGACGGCGACCCGCTCCTCCTGGGAACTCAGTAACGCAACACCAAACCACTTGTTTGTAGTCGCTGAATGACCTGCATCAGGACGATGCACCTTCATCTGTCGCGTCACATTTTTGGATTTAATTTCCTCTTTATTGAACTGACCCTGTCGAGCATTATCCATCTCATCAGCTGACGCTAATAAATTAACCGCGCAGATCATTTAGACGGAAGATCGTAAACGAACCTACATACGCTACGCTACAAATCTATGTTAACACTCTGTCCAATGGGTCACTAACAGCGGACCGAACGTACCGTCATCCAGAGGACATTTTCTCTAACTTGACCTCTTTGCATTTTAGTTGAATACCCCTGCACTAGTCTAACTAGTCTTTTTAAACAGTTTGAGAAACACTTTAAACTTATCATATATTAAATTTCAAATGTGACATTTTACCAATCTACTCACGGACCACCAGTGGTCCGTAGAAACCCCCCTAGTATTAGTAGCATGGACAAGCTGTTATTATTTTTAAGCCATAGCTCACGACAGGTCGTGGTATAGGTCATTATAATCACGTTAAAGGTGCGAACCACGCCGCCTTAACTGTTGATATAATGACCACTGTGATATAATGACCATATATTTCCTGTGTCGTCCATTACTGTTGAGGACCGCTGCACAGCTGCTGCCGCGCGCTCCACCGTGTTCTGTCTTGCTTCTTTTTCTCTGCTGTACCTGTTTTCTTTGCTGTAACCTGTGTGTTCTGTCACTGAGCATCTCTGCAGTCTAGTTCGCATTTGTTTTATAAAAACATCACACTCAGCACAGCAGTCACGTCACTACGGTGTCCTCACTGGGACCTGGAGCTAATCTCGCCGTAATGGGCTCACCTGGCGAGACTGTCAGGTTTTCCCCTCCTGTTGCTCTATGAGTCTGGACTCTCCGATCTGGCGGTGCCTTGCTACCCAACGCCTACTGAGGCTGTTTTTATGACCATCCGCCTGCTCCTGGTCTCGTGGCTCGAGGGTGTCCCTGTGGTTTATCGCTAACACAGGCTGCCCTCACAGTGCATGTCTGTGCCCACCGGCTAACCTGCTGCTAGGGTTTCCGGTCTCCCTGCCTGGGTGTACCGCAAGTTCCGTGGCACACTACTCAATCGCTCTGCCCGGCTGGTGTCCGTAGTTCCCTCGTCTTACATGGACTATAGAACTGCTTATTGAACTGTCACTGAAACCCTCTCCACCACCATGGGGACTTCAACTTTTCATATGGACGTCTCTGTGTTTCACCGTCGCAAGCATCTCCCCGCCGTCTGAAATTTCTGTAACGGAGCTGCTGGTCCTCTCCCTCCGATCCCACTACATATAGACCCCGCCACTCTGGCTTTCCCATCGTGACATCCTCAAACGACCCAGATATGGACATCGTGGATCACTCGGTAACTTCATTACGCCAAACACAGCACAACACACAACATTTTCGCATCTTCTGGTCCACTGAGCCCGCCCCCCTCGCACTGCCAACCTATACTGTCATCACAGTGTGCTACTGACCCTTCAAAGTGCGGTCACCTATGCGCCACTGGGACTGTTTAAAAACGGCTCTTTTTACATATCATAATATCATAATATCTCACCTGGAAGGAGTTTCATTATTACAAAACCTTGACTTCTTGTGCCTCACTGCAGACTTTGAACACCAAACGACTTTCTCCCACCTGAATGAAGCTGGTCCACCTGCGTCACCTTTCTTCATAAACCCTGTCTACCGGGAAGGGGTGGTCTTGCTGTTCTCTAATCGTGAGACATTAAAGTCATACTATCACTGTTACCCCATCATTCACTCTTTTTGAATGCCTACTGTGAAACTCCTGGCTCTGGGCACATCATTATTGTTACCAATCTACAGACCTCCTAAAACCTCTGCTTTTTTCTCAGTGAACTATCCGAACTTTGAACATCTGTCTGGCGTGTCCCCCACTGTCATCATCCTTTGGCGGGTGGGGACTTTAACAATCCTAGTCGAGACCCTTCCAGTACCTCTTCCAATGACTTCACCTCACTTCTTGAATTATTGGTATCACACAGCATGCACTTCCCAACGTCAAACAAAGGTCTCAACTGATTTAATCTGCTGCACGTCTTAACTCCCTCTAACCTCACGTTCAGATTCAGAGTTCCCCAGTCTCTGACCATAAAGTTGTTCCTTAAGGTCAACGCCCCCCTATCCACATGACAAAAAGCAACGGATCATCTCTTCAGAAACATTAAACACACAACCCCACGGCTCTCACCACCCTCTGAACTCCTCCTCCTCCCCTGTCCTCCCCTCTTTCTTTTCTCCCTCCTGTCTGAACTGGTGAGTCCTACATGACTGTCTCTCACTCTTCCCTTGATGCTCTGGCCCCCCGTCAAAACCCAAAACCTTCGACACTATAAACCACTGTCGTCGACCGAGCGGCGTACAAAAGACTGGACTCTCAGTGCACATCCAACTCTACCTGACACCTACTACAAATCAAATCAAAATCAAATGTTATTTTATACCCAATATCACAATTATACATCTTTGTCTCAATGTGCTTTACCAGACTGGTACAGTTAAACGACCCCTCTGTCCTTAGACCCCCTCCGCATCGCACAAGAAACACTTCCTAAAAAACCCCCAAATTAAAGGAGAAAAAGGAGAATCTCAGAGAGAGCACTGAAGAGGATCCCTCTCCCAGGACTGCCAGCCGGCAATAATGTCTTGTGTACAGAATAAACAACATAGTACAATACCTCATTCCCCTTGGCACAATCCTCCGCCACCACATTGTCCCACTTTCAACACGTCATCCGATACACGAGTCTACATTCTACAAACCCACACTACCCTCCCAAACCACACCCTCTCCACCGTCCTACAAACGTTCGGAGCTGGATGACCAGGATCCCTTGAAACTCGATGCCGACAAAACCGAGGCCCTTCTCACGGCTCCAAAAGCACTTTATCCAAACACAAACTCCACTGCCCCAAACTTCTACATCATCGATGGCTTCTTTCCCGTCCGTTCTCCAGTCAAGTCAAGATCTTTGGTTGTCACTCTGGACAGCACCCTCTCCTTTGTACCCCACATAAGAAATCACCCTCAACTGCTGTTTTCCGCACATGATGGCAGGCTTGTGGCACCAGCTAAGTTATGCCACATGCTGATAAAACAAGCCCATGGCCCCACACATGTTGGAAAATTAAGAACAACAGGGATGTCGAGGTACAATGGTGGCATCCATACATGAAAGAGATGGTGGAAAATTTTGTGACAGAGTGTGACACCTGCAACAATTTTAATGACAAACGAACATACAAGTGTCCAATGGGTCGGTTTCCAGTTCCAGATGCTCCATTTAAGGAGATATGTATTGACTATACTGACATGGGAGCAGACAATGTTGTGAGAGGATACAGATATATCCTGGTAATGGTAGATCGTTTCACCAAGTGGATTGAAGCCATCCCCTGTAAAAAGAGGATGCCAACTCTGTAATCAAATGGTTACAGAAGGAACTCATACCAAGGTATGGAGTGCCACGCTGTATAAGATCAGATAATGGGACACACTTTACCAGCCACAAGCTTGCAGAAGTAGAGAAATATTTCGGCATAACGCACAATTTTGGCTCAATCTACCATCCGGCATCCCAGGGTCTGGTAGAGCGTGCAAATCAAACACTCAAAAGAAAAATTGCTAAAGCATGTTATGGTAACAAGCTAAAGTGGGTAGATGCTTTACCCTTGGCACTCATGTCCATGAGATCCTCACAAAGTAATCAAACACATTTGTCTCCACATGAGCTGTTAACAGGGAGACCGATGCCTGGCCCTCCAAGAGAAGGAGGGCATTGACCTGTTTTGGATCTATGGCAAATTGAAGTATGATATGTCAGGGAATTGACTAAATCATTAGAGTTTTGTCTACACAGGTGCAAGCAGCAGCAGAGGTACCTGAGGGACCACCAGAGACTCCTGTTGGACCAGGTGATTGGGTAAGGCTCAAGGTCCACAAAAGAAAGTGGTCTGAACCTAGGTGGACGGGACCGTGGGAGGTGATAGAACGCACTTCACACGCGCTCCGGGTAAAAGGTAAAATAGGAGCTAATTGGCACCACCTCACCTACACATTGTGTACCCGCACTGGCGCCTTCTCGCTCTTTGGCAGAAGTTAGACAAGATCTGTGCCTGTTAGAACAAAACGCTAATGAATAATTATATTGTGAGTCTAGAAAAGCATCAGAGGACAAATTGTCTTTAGATTACCCCCTTTACACCTGTTACGACTACTTGCAGGTCCGTCTAAGCAAGCCGATAAAACCAGCCAACATTAAGCGAAATAGACAAGAAAATGAAAAAATATCTCTCTGTGGGGAAGCACTTTGGTGTTAGCCGGGTTAGCACTGCTTGCTGTCCTTATAGTACTCCCCTTGGCATGGTGGGAGTTTGGGCCGCATGAATCAAGTAAAGAACCAGATAATCTAACAATTAAATTAACTAATTAATTAACTAAACAATTCCAAAATGAGACTTCACCCCTAACAACCTACGCATGAAATGCATGAAACGGGACGAAACCGTAGATATTAACAAAGGTGGAATTACTGTTGCAGTAGAGGAAGGCAAGATCACCTCGTTTGAATTTGATGTAAACACCATGAAGTCTGTTAATGGCTTCCAATGGAGCACACATTGCGATTCCAACAAAGCCAAGTATCTATGTACACCTCCCTGTTATTTTAGAGATGTGTTTGCACACTCGAACGGAGGATGGATTCATCTAGACCATCCTTTGGTTGAAAAATGGAGAATCATAAAACGAAGCCCATGTCAGTGCGGTGTGAATGGACCACCAAATCCTAATCCTGATCCAAGAACTTTGCCTGGTAATGGTCAGCCGACAAATTGTAACCCTGTGATCATCACGATCTTCAACCCCGACCTCTCTGATTCTGGCGAGTACTTTTTAGGTATATCAAAGAATCCTAAAGACCCACTTTTCCGCTTCTGGTTGAAGGTAATCGAGCCTAGGAAGACACCCTATATATTGCATGCTGATTTGGCCAAGAAAAGGACGAAAGTGACTTATCTGAATGTCAATAGTCTTAAAGATACAATGGCAGCGAGACAGGATATCAAGAGAAAAATGCATGGTTGGATTGGGTGAGATATTCTGCTGAACATAATCATTAGCCAAACTGTGTTGCATGTGCCACTGCTAGACCTAGTTTAGCAACTGTGCCATTCCCATTGAATCTGAGGAAAGACCCACCAGGTATTAAGTGCATGCTCGCATTGTACACATCTCTTGAACCAAACGGCTGCAAATCATTAGCCTTGTTGTATCCAGTGACTAGAAATGACATCATTCCACCCCCATTCAGAGCCTATGAGGGCGATTATGAGTGCATCAGGAGAACCAAGGGTACAGGCACTGAGGTAGGACATTTGAAAGGGTGTAATTCTACCATAAAGGTCACCTCAAGAGGGATGGTCTTGGAAACACCTATATCATTTATGTTATATGCCAGAGCTGATGTATGGTGGTATTGTGGTACACATATCCTGTATCCAAATCTACCAGCAGACTGGGTAGGTACCTGTGCATTAGTGCAGTTGGTAATGCCTTTCTACATAATGCCATTTACTCCAAAAGAACTCACTGATCTGTCTAATGGAGAGACTCCCCAGAGTCGAGCTAAACGTTTTGTTCCCGGTGGAAGTTTCAGCTCCACAATTTACATAGACTCCATAGGAGGACCACGAGGTGTGCCCAATGAATTCAAAGCTAGAACTATCCAATACTTGCGGGTCTGGAATCCATTTTCATTCATGTCACTGTCAACAAAAATGTAGATTGGATTAATTACATTTATTACAACCAGCAGAGATTTGTGAACTTCACCAGAGATGCTCTCACTGGGGTGCATGAGCAATTAGGGCGGACTAGCCTGATGACTCAACAGAACAGAATTGCATTAGACATGTTGCTAGCTGAAAAAGGGGGGTGTCTGTAAATTGTTTGGCTCTATGTGTTGTACCTTCATCCCAAATAACACAGCCCCAGATGGATCCTTTACCAGAGCTTTGGAAGGACTTGACAGACTCAGCAAAGAGCTAGCATCAAACAGTGGGGTAGAGAATTACTTCACAGGCTCCCTGGAGCGTTGGTTTGGTCAGTATAAGATGTTGGTGTTTCATACCGATAATGATAGGAATACTAATCCTATGTGGATGCTGTTGCAGTCCATGTATCCGCACCCTGATCACTAGACTGATCACCACTGCCCTGACCAAAGAGAAAGAGACTGAGAAAGGTCAGTTTTTTATGCAAGAGCAAACCAAGTTACTCATAGACTATGATATAGAGCAGGAACACGGCAGCCAGGAGGAAGATGATTTTGTGTGAATAACTCTACAAAGTGTTCATTGCTGCCATACCGAAGCCACTGACTTTATTGTAGTTACAGTCTCTTACTGTAGTCACAGTCTCTCAGTCGTATATAGACATTACAGTCTTTTACTGATGTTAATGTTTACTGATATTTACAGTCTTTTACTGGAAGTGTTTTTTCTTTTATTATACTGAAGCTAATTGTCTTTATACTGGAATAAAAAGTGAAGTTCTTTGTTTTTATACTGAAGGTATTCTTTAGTAAAGTTGATGTTTTATACAGAAGGTATTTTTATTAAAGTTGATGTTTTCTACCAAAGGTACTTTTTATGACTGGAATAAAAACAAGTGCACTAAGAATGTATTCTTGTATACTATATGCTGAATTTGTACACCACTCGGTGCCTTATATTTACTGGAGATTATACACACCATAAATGGTGTGTAAAGGGGGAATTGTGAAGTAAATTACTCCTGATTGTATTAATCCACACTGGAAAGACTATCATATGTATTTGTCTACCTCAATCAATATATATTTCTACACTACGAATATGTTTCTGCACAATTATGTATTTTCTGCACTGAATGTATTACAAACATAAAAGGGGCACTTCCCCTTTAAGAAAACAGGTCAACAAACCATCACTTCCTGACTGCTGACGGAGGAGCGTGATGGCGCCAACGGGGACCAATGAGGAGAAGGTCAACGCCTACTCCATGTATTAGATGCAATGTTTTACAACTCTTTGTACACACTTGAGCGGAGCCATCAGACAGGAAACTGGGGTTCTTTGAGCGTTCAGTCTGTGGAAACGGCGATGCGAATTGTGTCCTCAGCTGAGAGTATTTTCTATGTTTGACTTATCACGTTAATAAATATATCGATTGAACTAGAGGATTGCTGTTTTGATTCGACATTCAAGCTCCGAGTTCTCCAACTTTCCACACCATTAGTACTCTGAGAAACTACAACACCAGTTCTCAGCCAATGACTCTGTTACTGTCTGTTCACATACCTTTTTAACACCTCACTGGAGACATGCCACGTGCCAGCATGCTTCAAGACCACCACCATTATCCCCGTCCCCAAAAAAACAAGGACCACAGAACTAAATGACTAAAGACCCGTCGCCTTGACCTCTGTGGTAATGAAGTCCTTTGAGCGCCTTGTCCTGTCCCACCTCAAAACAATCACAGACCCACTCCTGGACCCCTACAGTTCGCCTACAGAGTCAACATGTCTGTAGACGATACTGCCAACATGGCCCTCCACTTAATTTTCCAGCACCTGGATTCCGCAGGAACCTACGCCGGGATCCTGTTTGTGGACTTCAGCTCTGCCTTCAACACCATCATCCCAGCTCTGCTACATGACAAGCTCTCCCAGCTGAGCGTGCCTGACTCCACCTGCAGGTGGATCACAGGCTTCTTGTCTGACTTGAGACAGCACGTGAAGCTGGGGAAACATGTCTCTGACTTCCGGACCATCAGCACCGGATCCCCCCAAGGCTGCATTCTTTCTCCTCTGCTCTTCTCCCTGTACACCAACAGCTCTTCAGGAGCTTGACGCACCTCCAGTCACCGGTCCGTCAAGCTCCTGAAGTTTGCGGACGACACTACCCTCATCGGGATTGACCGACTGGTGACCTGGTGCAGTGTCAACCACTTGGAGCTCAACGTTCTGAAGACAGTGGAGATGATAGTGAACTTCAGGAAGAGCCCAGCCACACCTGCCCGAGTCACCCTGTGTGACTCCCCTGTTGACACTGTGGAGTCCTTACGCTTCCTGGTCACCATCATCACCCAGGACCTGAAGTGGGAGTTGAACATCAGCTCCCTCATCAAAAAAGCACAGCAGAGGATGTACTTCCTGCGGCAGCTGAGGAAATTACATCTGTACTCTACAAACTCTTCCTCATACTCCGTATGTGGGACTATTTTGCACATTTCTGCTACTACCACTATTGCACAACTCTTCTCCACTTTTAATTAAGATATACTGTACATATCTTTTATTACATTCTGTACATTCTTTTTTTTTTTTTTTTATATTTTTTGTATACAATTTTTCTTTTATAAAAGTTTTTATGTGTAATAATATTTCTGTATTTGCTCTTATTTTTTATTTCTCCTACTGTGTTTATGTATGCACCATTACACACCAAAGCATATTCCTTGTATGTGAAAACCTGCTTGGCAATAAACCAAATTCTGATTCTGATTCTGATTCTGATCTGTAGACACATATCCCAGGAGCTTAGAATCAAGGTTTCCCAATTTCTCAATCAGTATTTTCCGCAAGACTTACTCAGTCACCTTCTGTGCTCGCAGGGTAACAAAGACTGTGGCCTTGATGGACCTGACTTCCCGCTTCCAGGTCCCACCAAAGTGAGGTGCGTTTGGAGGGTTGAACTGGAAACAAATCTGGCGCTTAGCCAGCTGGGTCTGCCACTCTTTACTTATTACCTCAAAACTTGAGGTAATAAGCACATGCTCAATTTTGGTGGTCAGCGCCACTTTTAGTGGTCTTCCATGGAGGCGGATTCCCGTGCCTTTGTGCTTGTCTGCACTGTCTGCGCCCGCATCAAATCCTCCCACCAGGCTCCCACCGGTTTACTTTGGCCTCTCCCAGTCCCCAGTCACCCTTGGAGTCACATTGGATTGGGTTTTGTTACTGGTCTACCACTCTCTCAAGGTAACATAATTATACTCATATGCATTTTGTACCCCTACCTAAGCTCCTCACAGTCTTCGAGACCGCCGGTCTCCTGGTCAACCATATGGTTCGTCTGCATGGCATCCCCAGTGACATCGTCTCATACCGTGGACCACAGTTTACGTTTCAGGTATGGAAGACATTCTGTCACACTATTGGTGCAGCTGTCAGTCTTTCCTCTGGATATCACCCACAGACTAATGGTCAGACGGAGTAGGCTAAACAGGACCTGGGCTGCGGTGCGTCACAGCCCAGAACCCTTCTTCCTGGATCAACTATGCCCAGAACTCACTCTCCAGCACAGCCAACGGTATGTCCCCTTTTGAGTGTTCCTTGGGATATGAACCACCCTTGTTTCCAGTCCAAGAAGACGAGATTGCAAGCCCACTTACACCGCTGCCGGAAGATTTGGAGGGATGCCCGCTCGGCTCTGATTCTATCCACGGAACGCAACCAACGCAGCGCTGACCGTCAGTGGATCCCCGCACCACAAGCTTACCTTGGTCAGAGAGTTTGGCAATGTAAAAATGTAAACCTCGCTTCATTGGCCCATATGAAGTGGAGAGCATCATTAACCCGTCCGCCATTAGACTCAAATTACCATCCTCTCTGAGAAATCACCCCACCTTTCATGTGTTCCAGTTGAAGCCAGTTTCTTCCAGACCATTGTGCCCTCCTATCGTCGCCCTTCCGCCCACCCCGACTATTGATAACCACCAAGCCTACACGGTCCGACGGCTGCTGGACATCTGCCTCCGAGGTTGTGGGTACCAGTACCTGGTCGATTGGGTGAGTTACAGGCCAGAGGAAAGGAGTTGGTTGTCCCGCCGGCTCATTCTCGACCACACTCTCATGTTGAAGTGTTGCCAGATACTGAACCCCAAATTGCTCCCAAAGGCGCAATGTGTGAGTGTGTGTTTGAATAACCATTAGATCAGATCCTGATGAACAGTTTGGCACCTTGTATGGCATCAGTGAATGAATGTGTTTTGCTGAAGTGTACTTGATCCTGTGCAAGCATGCAAACAATTTGGCATATCATGCTGGTATAGGCCATGCTTATCGATAAATTATTTAGCAAATTTGTAAAACAAAACTGGTGTCAAAACATTGTCTGTACCCTCATAGTTGATATATATTGCACACATTTTTGTTTTTGTGCTTTATTTGCAAGATACATGACTTTGCTCTTTTGTTGTACTGTAGAAAAACACTATCTCATCCAAAGAGGCTCCAAATTGTAACTCCTTTACCATGCAAAATTGGTGCATTTAATTATTATGTTTTACTTTCTAACATCTTAACATTTAACATGTTTATGAATATTAAATAGGACGTTTCATTCATTGGTGGCCTCAAGTAGAGTTCTCTAAAAAGTCGTTTTTGCTGTGGTGCTGCCCTCTGGTGGAGGGCCTTTGTCTGCACAGACTGACACACTGCACGTTCTACTGGTGGTGTTGTTGGAGAAGGCTGAATTACCACTAAAGGTGACTTTTTTGTTGTTTTTATCTATTTTTAAATTTATTTTTTAAATGTTTTGATATAAAAACAGTTATGTTCTAACAATATAAACATATTATTTTTTGTAAGGAAAGTCTTTGGTCACCGTCTTGTTCCATCAGTGTATAAAAAGACTAGACTGTGCAAGGCCACTGAAGGCTCCAAAAAATCCATAGCTCCGACTTCCATTGAAAAAGTGTTTCCTTCTCTTTAGAAATACCAAGTCAAATACTAAGTCATTAAGTTTCACTTCCTAAATGCAGGTTTTCTTTTGGATGCTGGGTGTTGTTGTAAATATACATTCTTTATGTTTCTATTGGTGTTAGCTAGTTCATCATAATATTACATTGTACTTTTAATTTCTATGTAAGTACCCTACTTGTGTTTGATATTTACACTATACTCTCTCTCTGTCTCTCCTCTGTCTCTCTCTTCTCTCTCTCTCTCTCTCTCTCTCTCTCTCTCTCCTCTCTCTCTCTCTCTCTCTCTCTCTCTCTCTCTCTGTCTCTTCTCTCTGTCTCTCTCTCTGTCTTTCTCTCTGTCTCTCTCTCTCTCTCTGTCTCTCTGTCTTTCTCTGTCTCTCTCCTTCTCTCTGTCTTTCTCTGTCTCGCTCTCTGTCTCTCTGTCTTTAACTCTTTCTCTCTCTCTCATTCTCTCTCTCTCTCCCTCTCTCTCTCTCTCTCTCTTCTCTCTCTCTCTCTCTTCTCTCTCTCTCTCTCTCTCTCTCTTTCTCTCTCTGTCTCTCTCTCTCTAAAAAAAGAAAAAGAGAATAAGCCCCTCCTCCCTGTGAGAGCAGGCCTGGCTGGAGAACACAGCAGACAGACAGTGCTGCCTGCCGTCGATCATCCTTTGTAGCGGGGATCTACACGCAGATCCAGCCGTCGTCTCTGGATCGTCGGTAAGTCTCCTCACTGACTTGATCACTGACACCGTGTTATGAGCACCGTGTCTGTCTCTGCCGAGTTGCTTTGATCACCACCGCTGTCATGTCGCATTGACAGTCACTCCTCAGTGTTTGTGCTGTTGAACCGTCAACGCGTCGGGGTGTGCAGCAGCAGCACTACAGCGTCTGTTAGGTCGGTTAATACTATAATTATCATTAAATATTATAATGCATAATCTGTGATGTGTGTAAGCCAACCAGATCTAACCGGAACCCTATTTCCGGACAACCAGAAAACAGAGAAACACTTGAACAAACAATTATTTTTAAAACAAGTTTGAAATGCCTTAAGCATTTAAATGCACACACTCTGTTAAAAGCCTGAAATGTGTTAATGTGAGCATATAGGAAAGGCCTCTCTTGCTGTGCAAGAGTGCAGCAGCAGAAGGATTGTGTAGTCCTTGCTTTGGTTTCTACTCAGTAACCATATCAATATCAATACAGCAACAAGGCTACTCAACTGGGCTTATTATATCTTCCCCTTTTTTAAAAAGAAGTTTAAAGGGGGTGATTCAGTTTTGTAATAAATGCTTTAAAAAAAAAAACAGTTTTTCCTTTATCAGTATCCTAAATTACATACTTCTTTCACATTGTTAATTTTATTATAGGGCTCCGCTTATTTAATGACTTCTGGAGGATCCTGGACCCACGTTGAAAAACACACATCAGCATGTAAGGAATTTAATAATTAAATTCACTTACAAGAAAAAATGCTTTTGATTTGTACATAGCTTACATTTATTACTGAGCTCCTCTGCCTTTATTGGCCAAGTATGCAAAATATAAAAGTATTTTACACTGGTATCCAGTGGTTCTCAATGTATTGAACAAGGACAGCAAAGCTAAACAGAGATGAGCAAACATAAACATTATGTAGATATGTGCATGGATAGAAACAACAAATTGACAACATTCATGGGGGCACATTCATGAACAGTATTTCTTTCTCATACATTAATTCCTAATAAACAGAGTAAAACAAACATAAGAAAATGTTGTTCGGAACAACAATAAAACACGCACAGACATCGGATTTGTTTTCACCCAGGTGCAAACCTTTGTGAATCACAATTGTTCTGTCAATAGCTTTACAAAATGCCCCAATAACCCTGAAAAACAACAGAAATCCTTACTACCATGAGTAAACCATGTCGGAGCAAACAAAGACAATAATAATTGAAGCATTTCCATATCACTTTCAAAACAACACGAAATGATCTCTCGTAGGAAGTGATGTAGTGTATATGTCATGGGCTTTTATTGTGAAAGGTAGATTGCGACCTGGAGGCTTACTGAATTGCATTGTAAAGCGAGGCTAATAGTGACCCAAGCTAAACACTGAATCTGTCATTATACAGCCAGTACATTGTGCTATCAACTTATACTTCATAATGACAAGTTAAAGCAAAAATGAATTTATTGCCACTTTAAGTTGTGGAGGAGATTCCAATTATCTCAGATCATTCTATTTTTTCCCTCCTTGATGCCAACTGCGTGGAGGAATAAATGAATTGCGAAACACTCTACATATGGTATTTGAGCTAATAAAAATCAAACGAGTGCCCTACCTTAACTTCCTGTTATTGTCATGAGCCCTCTCCCTGCCTGGTAACACCACTAATTGTTTTCAATTATGTGCCACTCTGCTCCCTGCTCTCTCTACTCTGTCTGATTACCTCCACCTGTCTCTGCTCTGCTCTGCTCCACCCTCGTTAACCTACCAGCAGTTATTCAATTGCTTGTGCACTGCACCTCCATATTTGTGAATGTGAAAAGGGAAGTTGAGTGTCCCTCAAGCTCTAAACAATGGTCATTAATTAAGGCTTCCAAAATCCATCAGGGAAGCAACCTGTGAGAGAAGAGAACACTCATCTTCATTGGTATGATTTCATTATGAACTTACCGCTGGACTTCATTGCTACTAGCTAGCTACTAACCTTCCTGTTGCATCAACACATGTTCGATGATGGGAGCACTGATCTCCTTTCCCCCCTGACCCTCATAAAAACATATAACATATATACACATACATGTCGCTTGAGCTTGGCGGGTTTCATAGCCTCGTTCGCCAATGACTCATAGCACAAAACACAGTGTGGATTGGGATCCTCTTCATCTCCAGTCCCAAAAAATCCAAATGTGATGTAGTCGCCGTGATATTTTCTCTTCACTTTAGCGCTGGACTTTCCGCGTTCAAGCCGAGTTTCAGCCGGGTGGTGGTTGGACGGCGAACCGCTCTCCTGGGACTCAGTAACGCACACAAAACCACTTGTTGTAGCTGCTGAATGACCTGCATCAGGACGATGCACCTTCACTGTCGCGTCACATTTTTGATTTTAATTTCCTTTTAACTGACCCTGTCGAGCATTGATCCATCTCATCAGCTGACCGCGGCTCAAATTAACCGCGCAGATCATTTATGACGTAAGATCGTAAAACGAACCTACATAGCTACGCTACATCTATGTTACACTCTAGTCCAGGGGTCACTAACAGGCGGACCGCACGGACCTCATCCAGAGGACATTTTCTCTAACTTGACCTCTTTGCATTTTAGTTGAATACCCCTGCACTAGTCTATACTAGTCATTTTTAAACAGTTTGAGAAACACTTTAAACTTATAATATATTAATTTCAAATGTGACATTTTACCAATATACTCACGGACCACCAGTGGTCCGGAGAAACCCACCCTAGTATTAGGAGCAGTGGACAGCTGTTATATATTTAAGCAATAGCTCACGACAGGTCGTGGTATATGGTCATTATATCACAGTTAAGGGGCGAACCACGCCCCTTAACTGTGATATAATGACCACTGTGATATAATGACCATATATTGCCCTGTGTCGTCATTACATGTTGAGGGACCGCTGGCAAGCTGCTGCCGCGCCTCCACCGTGTTCTGCTTGCTTTTCTCTGCTGTAACCTGTTTTCTTTGCTGTAACCTGTGTGTTCTGCAGCTGAAGCATCTCTGCAGTCTAGTCATTTGTTTATAAAAACATCACACTCAGCTACAGCAGTCACCGTCACTACGGTGTCCGCACTGGTAGCCTGGAGCTAATCTCGCCGGTAATGGGCTCACCTGTGCGAGACTGTCAGGTTTCCTCTGTGCTCTATGAGGCTGGACTCTCCGATCTGGCGTGCCTTGCTACACACGCCTGACTGAGGCTGTTTTTATGACCATCCTGCCTGCTCTTCGTGGCTCGAGGGTGTCCCTGTGGTTTATCGCTAACACAGAGGCTGCCCGTCACAGTGCATTGTCTGTGCCCACCGGCTAACCTGCTGCTAGGTCCGGGTCTCCCTGCCTGGGTGTAGCCTGCAGTCCGTGGCTACAGCTAACTCAATCGCTCTGCCCGGCTGGTTCCGTAGCTTCCTCGTCATTACATGGACTATAGAACTGCTGTATTGAACTGTCACTGAACCCTCTCCACCACCATGGGGATCTTCAAACTTTTCATATGGACTGCTCTGTGTTTCACCGTCGCAAGCATCTCCCCGCCGCTGAAATATTCTGTAACGGAGCTGCTGTCTCTCCGATCCCACTACATGACCCCGCCAGCTCTGCTTTCCCATCGTGACATCCTCAAACGACCCAGATATGGACATCGTGGATCACGTCGGAACTTTCATTACGCCAAACACAGCAGCAACACAAACATTCGCTCTTTCTGGTCCACTGAGCCCCGCCCCCCTCGCACTGCCACCTATACTGTCAATCACAGTGTGCTACTGACCCTTCAAAAGGCGGTCACCTATGCGCCACTGGACTGTTTAAAACTGGCTCTTTTTAATATAATAATATAATAATAATCTCACCTGGAAGGAGTTCATTATTGACAAAAACCTTGACTTCTTGTGCCTCACTGAGACTTTGCAACAGCCAAACGACTTCTCCCACCTTAATGAAGCTGTCCCACCTGGCTTCACCTTCTTCAGTAAACCCTGTGCTACCGGGAGAGGGGGTGGTCTTGCTGTGCTCTATCGTGAGACCATTAAAGTCAATACTATCACTGTACCCCATCATTCCTCTTTTGAATGCCTAGCTGTGAAACTCACTGGCTCTGCACCCATCATTATTGTTACCATCTACAGACCTCCTAAAACCTCTGCTGTTTTTCTCACTGAACTATCAGAACTTTTAACATCTGTCTGTGCGATGTCCCCCACTGTCATCCTTGTGGGGGACTTTAACCTCCATATCGACGACCCTTCCAGTACTCATGCCAATGACTTCACTTCACTTCTTGAATGTCTTGGTATCACACATCATGTCAACTTCCCAACGCATAACAAAGGTCACATACTGGATTTAATCTGCTGCACTGGTCTTACTCCCTCTAACCTCACTGTTGCAGAGTTCCCCATCTCTGACCATAAAGTTGTGTCCTTCAAGGTCAACGCCCCCCTATCCACCATAAAAAAGCAACGGACCATCTCCTTCAGAAACACTAAACACATCAACCCCACGGATCTCACCACCCTCATTAACTCCTCCCCCAGTCCTCCCCCATCCTTCTCCCCTGCTGAACTGGTGAGTCACTACAATGACTGTCTCTCCTCTTCCCTGGATGCTCTGGCCCCCCTCTCCTTTGTTCACACCGCTCCCTGGTTCACCGCAGACCTTCAACTAAAAACCACTGGTCGTCGACTCGAGCGGCTGTGCAAAAAGACTGGACTCTCAGTGCAGATCCAACTTTACACTGAACACCTACACCTCTACAAGAACGCTCTCTCCACCGCAAAATCAGACAGACAACAATATGTGCAACTGAGCAACCACAGGTCCAGGTGTTCTGCTGTTTCACGGGGTGTCCCCCAGGGGTCAGTACTGGGTCCACTAGTGTTCATTATCTACCTCCTTCCCCTTGGCACAATCCTCCGCCACCACAATGTCCACTTTCACTGTTATGCCGATGACACTCAGGTCTACATTTCTACAAAACCCACCACCGGCCTCCCCCCACATCCCTCACCACCTGCCTACAAGACGTTCGGAGCTGGATGACCAGGAACTCCTTGAAACTCAATGCCGACAAAACCGAGGCCCTTCTCATCGGCTCCAAAAGCACTTTATCCAAAACACAAACTTCCACTGCCCCAAACTTCATCATCGATGGCTTCTCCGTACCGTTCTCCAGTCAAGTCAAGAGCTTTGGTGTCACTCTGGACAGCACCCTCTCCTTTGTACCCCACATAAAGAACATCACCCGCACTGCTGTTTTCCACCTGCACAATATCTCCAGACTCCGCCTGTCCCAGTCCCAATCCAGTACAGAAGTCTTGGTCCATGCTTTTGTGACATCACGTACATCTACTGTAATGCTGTTCTCTCTGGCCTTCCAACCAAACTGCTCAACCGACTTCAAATCATCCAAAACGCCGCTGCCCGGATCATGACCCGCACCAAATCCTCTGAACACATCACCCCCATTCTCCTGAAACTTCGATCCCTGTTCAATCCCGGATCAACTACAAAAACATCCTGCTCACCTACAAAGCCCTTCACAAACTCGCCCCCACCTACCTAAGTGACCCCCTCCCGCTCCCTCCGCTCATCCTTAGCTGGTCTACTGACGATCCCCACATCACGCCTCATCACCATGGGTGCCAGGGCCTTCAGCTGCACTGCTCCCAAGCTCTGGAACTCCATCCCTCCACACATCCGACAGTCTGAAACGGTTACAACATTCAAGTCCCAACTCAAAACTCACCTGTTCAAACTGGCCTACTCTCTGTAGTATCAATCATCCTGTATCCTCCCCCCCTCCCCCCTTTTCTCTTTATTGCTTTCTTCCTGTGTATCAATCATATCTCTGGTATTGTTTGTTTGCTCTCCCTTCCAATGTCCTGCTGTTTTTATCTCTTGTATTTTGTATGGTGTCCTTGGGTGTCTTGAAAAGTGCCTCCAAATAAAATGTATTATTATTAGGACCTGAGGCAGTGCAGTACGTGAAGTTATTTGGATCAGTGGTTCTGTAGAAAACTATAAAAACCCAGTTTGCCCGGCCGGACTTAATGGTTAATGTCTGCGCCAGCCGTAAAACTGTAAATAGACGCACATCAAAATCCACACAACACTACGACAACGTCCACAAACGGCTACTATAGGACGTCTTTGTATGTTTTCTTTTACAAAATAGCGCACCTGTCTGTGCCATTATGTTACTGGTGATAGGTGTGTGTGTGTGTGTACTACAGCTGGGAATAACAATTCCTCAAACCTGAGATGGATGGACTCAGGTGATATGAGATGGAAATCACGTACATTTTACGCCCTGTGTGCCATTAAGAACAAAGTGTTATGGAAACACTATGAACAATGTTTATTAAAACACATGCCCATCACCCCCCAGCAGCAGCACACGTTTTTAGAACACTGACTATGGAGTTAATTGTATTGAGTACATGAAGTAGAGTAGAGACCCTGCCCGGAGGAAGCCCGGGACCCCCATCTGGAGCCAGGCCCAGAGGGAGGGCCCGACAGCGAGCGCCTGGTGGCCAGGTTTGCCACGGAGCCCGGTCGGGCACAGCCCGAAGAAGCTACGTGGTGCCTCCCATCAATCCATCCTGTGGGCCCACCACTCATGGGAAAAACCGCTGGGGTCGGGTGCGCTGTCACACGGGTGGCAGTGATGGTCAGGGACCTCGACGGACCAGACCCGGGCAGCAGAGGCTGGCTCTGGGGACGTGGAACGTCACCTCTCTGTGGGGGAAGGAGCTGGAACTAGTGCGGGAGGTGGATCGCTACCAGTTGGATCTGGTGGGGCTTACCTCCACGCACAGTCTTGGCTCTGGAACCGTACTCCTGGATAGGGGTTGGACTCTATTCTTCTCCGGAGTTGCCCAAGGTGTGAGGGGCCGGGGTGGGGATACTCACTAGCCCCCGGCTGAGCGCCGCTACGTTGGAGTTTATCCCGGTGGACGAGAGGGTCGCCTCCCTACGCCTTCGGGTTATGGGGGTAGGGGACTCCGTAGTCTTGCTGGGAGACTTCAACGCACACGTGGGAAACGATGGAGACACCTGGAGAGGCGTGATTGGGAGGAAGGGCCTCCCTGGTTTGTTGTTGGACTTCTGTGCTAGTCATGGAATGGCCATAACAAACACCATGTTCGAACATAAGGATGCTTATAAGTGTACGTGGTACCAGAGCACCCTAGGCCAAAGGTCAATGATCGATTTCGTAATCGTATCATCTGATCTGAGGCCGCATGTTTTGGACACTCGGGTGAAGAGAGGGGCGGAGCTGTCGACTGATCACCATCTGGTGGTGAGTTGGATCAAGGGGTGGGGGAAGACTCTGGACCGACCTGGTAAACCCAAACGGGTAGTGCGGGTGAACTGGGAACGTCTGGAGGAAGCCCCTGTCCTGGGGATCTTTAACTCACACCTCCGGCGGAGCTTTTCAGCCATCCCTGTGGAGGTTGGGGGCATTGAACCTGAGTGGGCGATGTTCAAAACCTCTATTGTTGAAGCTGCGGTGATGAGCTGTGGTCTGAAGGTCTTAGGTGCCTCTAGGGGCGGTAACCCTCGAACACCGTGGTGGACCCCGGTGGTCAGGGAAGCAGTCCGACTGAAGAAGGAGTCCTTCCGGGTTATGTTATCCGGGAGGACTCCGGAAACAGTTGCAGGGTATCGAAGGACTAGAAGGGCGGCAGCTTCTGCCGTGTCAGAGGCAAAGCAGCGGGTGTGGGAGAAGTTCGGAGAAGCTATGGAGAAGGACTTTCGGTCGGCACCAAGGTGCTTCTGGAAAACCATCCAGCACCTCAGGAGGGGGAAGCGAGGAACCATCCAAGCTGTGTACAGCAAGGGTGGGACCCTGCTGACTTCAACTGAGAAGGTTATCGGCCGCTGGAAGGAGCACTTTGAGGAACTCCTGAATCCGACTAACTATGGTTGAGGCAGAGCTGGAAGCTGATGGGGGATCATCGTCAATTTCCCTGATGGAAGTCACTAAGGTAGTCAAACAACTCCACAGTGGCAAAGCCGCAGGGGTTGATGAGATCCGTCCAGAAATGCTGAAGGCTTTGGGTGTGTAGGGGCTGTCTTGGTTGACACGCCTCGTCAACATTGCGTGGAAGTCTGGGACAGTGCCTAGGGGTTGGCAGACCGGGGTGGTGGTTCCCCTATTTAAAAAGGGGGACCAGAGAGTGTGTGCCAACTACAGGGGTATCACACTTCTCAGCCTCCCTGGTAAAGTCTACTCCAAGGTACTGGAAAGGAGGGTTCGGCCGGTACTCGAACCTCTGATTGAAGAGGAACAATGCGGATTCCGTCCTGGTCGTGGAACAACAGACCAACTCTTTACTCTTGCAAGGATCCTGGAGGGGGCCTGGGAGTACGCCCATCCGGTCTACATGTGTTTTGTGGATCTGGAGAAGGCGTATGACCGGGTCCCCCAGGTGATACTGTGGGAGGTGCTGCGGGAGTATGGGGTGAGGGGGTCACTTTTGAGGGCCATCCAATCCCTGTACGCCCAAAGCGAGAGTTGTGTCCGGATACTCGGCAGTAAGTCGAACTCGTTTCCCGTGAATGTTGGCCTCCGCCAGGGCTGCGCTTTATCACCAATCCTGTTCGTGATTTTCATGGATAGGATATCGAGGCGTAGTCGTGGAGGAGAGGGGTTGCAGTTCGGTGACCTGAGGATCTCATCGCTGCTCTTTGCAGATGATGTGGTCCTTATGGCATCATCGGTCTGTGACCTTCAACAGTCACTGGATCGGTTCGCAGCCGAGTGTGCAGCGGTTGGGATGAGGATCAGCACCTCCAAATCTGAGGCCATGGCTCTCAGCAGGAAACCGGTGGGTTGCCTACTCCGGGTAGGGAATGAGCCATTACCCAAAGTGAAGGAGTTCAAGTACCTCGGGGTCTTGTTCGCGAGTGAGGGGACTTTTTTCTTTCATCAATAGTGAATACACGTTCATCTAAGCAATATTACTGCAGTATCTGTCCAGAACCCCCCTCTTTAAATCCAGACTGCGTGCTTTTATTTTCAATACTCGTGATGACCAGCCCTGACAGTCTCTCCTGTGCCACCGTGCTCCTCAGGTATGTTTCTAATAAGTTTTAGTTTTGAGAAAGATTTTCGAAGCTTAAAGTTTCAGCGTCAGGTGTGGGAGAGAACAGTCATTGTGCGCCCCGCAGTTTCACTGTCAGGTAAGGGAAATAGACGCTCGATGCTATAAAAAGGGGCTGAGATGTCATGATTGACAGTTGTAATTGACCACTTCTCTGAATGAAGGATTTGCGGAGCCGGAGGCTCTGGAACTGTACGTAAAGTCAATAGGATTGCAGTTGTGGCTGTATGCTTAATGTATTAAGACAATTTTGCCTCTAAGACAAAAGAACAGTAAGATTTCAGAAATATTAACCTTTCTCTCCCAGTCACAAGCATTGATATGTGAATGAAAGTAGTCAGGCTGTGGAGTCTACCAGCTCCGCTGTTCGATAACACCACACTGCAGCTGTGGTTACACAACAGTCTTTTTGTCAATGCATTCCAGGTCACTAGAGGACAGTATAGTTTATTCAACCATCCCAGACCAGTTTTAAGTAGAAAGCAAGTAAGATGTTTTTTTATTTACATAGCACATTTCATTCCAGGGAACATTTAGATTCCAGAGACCCTTATATGTATGAAACGAAAACCCAATTTAGATGCCGTATACAGGCAAATAATCACTTATAAGCATGTACTTTGTGTCAGTTCAGGATTGAACTCTGTGCACTCTTTGTGATATTCTCTGAAAAATCATAACAAAATACCTCATTTTTATTCAAGATAATGAGTCTACCACATCTTTCAAACCTGAATAACTGGCAGCTGTGAGTCACTGAGACTCTTTGTGGAGTGGCCTTATCAACCAGCAGAGCTTACACTCTTGCAATGCTGATTAAAGCATTTTTTAAACATTAAACATGGTATCAGAGTGAGCTTGTTTGCCTTAAACCAGGTGTGTTTTCTGTGTCTGTGTCTGTGAACAAGCATCTAATACAGTACTAATCAATAAGTTATTAAAAGCTATTTGACATATTCTTCCCAGATAGAGTACGTGTGATATGATTAATGAGCTTTGAATAATAAGATTTATTTTCTGGGTGACTTTAATATTGATTGGAATGCAAAGTGTTGCTGTGTTCTCTTACAGATGCAAGCGATTTATCACAAGTTATCAGAATGCGAAAGATCTATTTGCATTGAGCCCATTTTTACAAATTTCACTTACTTATTTTCAAAACCAGTAGGATGTAGTCATCATTTTAGGGTCAGGGCAGCAAGGCTATCAAATAAAACAATGATACAAAAAAATACATTTGAGTTAGGGTGTTATGGATGATTTTACTTTTAATACATAATGTAACATAATTCAGTGAAATAAATAAATAATAATTAATAATTTGTCAAATTTAGTTGACTTGTAGATTTTGTTGTAATGTAATTGTTAGGTATTTAAATAAAAGCAAAGCCACCACTGGTTAAAACAGGGGTCTGGAACCTTTTTGGCTGGGAGAGCCATAAAAGCCAAATATTTCTAAATGCATTTCCTTGTGAACCATATATTTAATAAAATTGAATGCAACTTTATACGTTCATTTTTTAAGTAAGACATACATTTTTAAAGTATAACACGTCTCCGAGTACTAAAAGCGTAGTGGCGTAGCTAGGCCTACAATGTTTTAAAGCCCACCCAAATGAAAATTAAAAAAATAATAATAATAATGGCCATTCACGTCTCAGGCTCCTTCTTGTTTGGAAAGGGGTTAACGCTATACAGATATTTAAAAATATTGTTTCCAAATCGCCCCAAAACTCCCTTTCATACTTTACAATGTAGTCTACCGGGCACTAAGACCCTGGGGAGGGGAGAGATGGCTCAGAGTAAATCAAGGGCTCTAGGACCCTGGGGAAAAGGGTGCAGCCATAGACTGTATGGGGTGAAGGGTGAATAGCTATTCTAACTATCATAATCTGCCAATGTTCATTGATCAGTTGGATATAAGAAGAGTCCTAAGAAAAGGTGGCAGCTCTGCCACAGGGAAGCAGCAGCAAAGAACAAGTGATTTTGGAGCCAACAGTGTGATGGAGGTTAGTTCAGGTCTAGGAGTAAATTATCAATTTTTGGATTAAATTCCTGTAATAGGCCACAGTACTAGCTAAATAAATCATTAATGAAAACACATAGGCCGAAGTTCCAGAGAATACTGCATTTGTTTAACACACATGACAGTGAACACACTTACACCATACATGTCACCAGTTTGCATTTTGAACATGACGTTTGGATGTCATGAAATTTACTTTAGTGTCTCGATCAGTTAATAAATCATTGTTTAAGCTGATTTTAAAGGGTCATGACGAAGGAGAGGCAGATATATTTTCCATATTAGTGTTGAGAGTTGTGCCCCCTCCCCTTGCCAAGACCACAAAGTTCTATTAGATCTAGCATCTTAATGTTGCTCTCAAAGTGTACCAGATGCATACAATTCACTTAAAAATGTTAAAAAAAATTCTGTCAGGGGGAGCATGCCCCCGGACCACCCTAGAGGATGTGAAGTCCACGCTACTCCTAAGACATGTCAACATGACTATGGCCAAGTAACATGGACCTGGTTAACATGACTAATATATTGACGATGCAACCAGCACAAAACACTATGGGTGTGTAGTGTGTTTGCTCAGTGCAAAATTCCCAGACTTACTTCTCCATCATCATGCCATCTGAGTTCCTTTAATGGTGATTGCACTACGATGCAGGTGCACACAGCTCCACCTTACCTCTGGGCTAAGCCCACCCAAACATGAAAACCTAGCTACACCCCTGGCTATATATAATACATATATTTATTCCTCTTAATACTCTTGTTGATATACTATAGCTAACCAATAATAAATTAAATACATCTTACCATTAATGCGACTTCTGGTGCTGTATGGTTTTGCTGATGGCCTTTTAGTCTGGTTCATAAGTGGTGAGGTTCAGCTTCATGCAGGCGTTGAGGCTTCCATCAGTTAAATAGAGCCAAACATGGTCAATATGGCAATACTCACACAACTCTCCATTAAGGGACTTGACTCACCCACATTGTCTGACACCTTCAGGTCAGCAACTTCCAGCTCAAACTCTCTGATGGAGACCCTCGGGGATGCGTTTCAGGTCAACTTTGTCCACTGCACACTCGTGTGGATGAGTGATGAATTAAAAAAAATCAGTGCGCTCACGAAATTCTCTAAAACGCACTTTGAATGACTGCAGGAGATTGGACGTGAAGCCAGCTAGCTGCTGAAGTTCTACATGTTGAGTGGGCTCACTTGATAAGCACGCATCTCTAAATTGTTGCAGTGTTTCAAAGTGCAGAAGATGACCTGTTTCAATGTCTCTGATAAAGAGTTCCAGTTTGCTTTCAAATGCAAAGCTTGTTGAAGGGATAAGATTGTATTTCCAACACCTTGTGTTTTCACATTGAGCTGGTTCAGATGGCCAGTTATGTCCACAAGATAGTGAAACTGCAGGAGCCACTCTGTGTTAGCTAGCTCCGGATGCTCAACGCTTTTCATTTCGAGAAATGTCCGGGTTTCACTCAAGCAAGCGGCAAAACGGCTGAGCACTTTCCCCCTTGACAACCAACACACATTGTTGTGTAAAAGCAGGCCGGGATATCAAATCAAATTTATTTATATAGCCCAATATGCACAAATTATGCATTTGTCTCAGTGTGCTTTACAGACTGTACAGGATACGACACCCTCTGTCCTTAGACCCTCGCATCGCACAAGGAAAAACTTCCTAAAAGAAACCCCAAAATTAAAGGGGGACAAAATGGAAGAAACCTCAGGGAGAGCAACTGAGGAGGGATCCCTCTCCCAGGACGGACAGACGTGTAATAGATGTCGTGTGTACAGGATAAACAACATAGTACCAATACAACATTTGACAGAAATTGTGTTGAAAAAAGAGAAAGTATGGATGAATCCAGGAAAATGTCAAAAAGGATTCCCGGTGTCCAGCAGGACCAGGGCAGCAGGCGCAGCTACGATTCCTGATCCAGACGTAAACTTTATCAGTGGCAACCTGCCACATGAGACACAGAAACTCCGGGGATGATGCCCCGGATGCTGTGTTAGTAACATACATTTACATAAATGCATATAGATAGAGAGGGAGAAGAAGAGAGAGAGAGGGGAGGAGAGAGGAAGAGAAGGAGTGCAGGGAGGTGTCCCCCGGCAGTCTAAGCCTATAGCAGCATAACTAGGGGCTGATCCAAGGCAAACCTGAACCAGCCCTAACTATAAGCTTTATCAAAAAGGAAAGTATTTAGCCTGCTCTTAAATGTGGAGAGGGTGTCTGCCTCCCGAACACAAACTTGAAGCTGGTTCCACTGGAGAGGAGCTTGATGGCTGAAGGCTCTGGCTCCCACTGTACTGAGACTCTAGGACAGGGGTGGGGAACCTTTTTCCTATCAAGGGCCATTTTTTTTTACAGCATCCTTCAAGGGCCATACTAATTATTGAACTCTTAACCTCTGCAACTTTTTTTTAAGACACAGCCCATTCATTTTACCTTTCTTTTATGCTATGCAAAAAAGCAACTTTTTAATCCATGTATCTTTCTGTTTTATCAGAAATCAGCAATCTTTTATTAGTCCCACAACGGGGAAATGTAATGTATCTTGTCACAGCAAAAGAACATATGTAGTTGGCGCCGACGCGAGTGGCAGCCTCTCCAGTAGCTCCGTGTTTTTTGTTTTGTTTTAGGACTTTGGTTGATTTAGTTCATTTGAATTTTCTGTTGTACATAACTCTATATAGCCTATGGATATTGTATTTTAACATAAGCAACACAGCGGCGGGAAACTTGTTTTTTCAAGGGAGAAGCTGCTTTCACTTCGCACAATGGGGCAAGCCGGCATTGTCCACCCCATAACGGAAGAGCTGAGACAGGCGTATCGAGGCTGCAGAGTTGGAGCGAAGGTAAAGGCTAAGCTAGCGGCGAAGCGGTGGAAGTACAAGCCCTCTGTTCCATCGATAGTCATGGGGAATGTGAACTGTTTAACCAACAAGGCTGACAAGTTGGCTGCCCTTGTGAGGAACGACAGGACATACAGGGCGAGCAGTTTACTGTGCCTCTCTGAAACATGGCTAACAGCTAACACTCCGGACGCTAACGTGGACCTACCAGGATTAACCACAGTGAGAGCGGACAGGGACGCTAAACGCAGTGGTAAGCGTAAAGGAGGGGGACTCGCACTGTTTATTAACTATAGATGGTGTAACCAAGGACATGTTACGGTTAAGGAGACTACTTGTGAAAGGGACATTGAGCTGCTTGCTCAATGTCCCTTTCACAAGTAGTCTGAGAGAGGCAAAGGTGGAATATACAAGGAAATTAGAGCAGAAGCTGCGGGACAACAACATGAGGGAGGTCTGGGACGGCATGAAAACCATCACGGGCTGCAAGAAGAAGGGCAGCAACACAACAGAAGGGGATGCTGTGAGAGCAAACCAGCTCAACCTGTTCTATAACCGGTTTGATAGCCCAGCTGTTGCAGCCAGGAGCTGCCCACCCAGCACCTCCCTACACGCCCCTGCCCTCACCTCCCCCAACACAGGCTGCCTCCAGGGACTTTGCAACCACCCTCCCCCCCATCATCACCATGGATAATGTAACACCCCTCCCCCACCATCACCAAACATCAGGTGAGCAGAGAGCTGAAGAGACTGCGTCCCAGTGAAGCAGCTGGCCCGGACGGAGTGTGTCCAAGGATGCTAAAGGCCTGTTCTGCTGAACTCGGGGAGCCCTTTCAGTGCATGTTCAACCTGAGCTTGCGGCTGGGGAGGGTCCCAGTTCTCTGGAAGACTTTATGTCTCATCCCTGTCCCCAAAAAGAAACACCCTAGGGAACCAGATGACTTCCGGCCGGTCGCACTGACATCACAGACCTCAGACCCCAGGTCCGCCATGCACAAGATCCTCTGCAGTTCGCATACCAGGCGAAGGTGGGCGTGGATGACTCCATCCTCTATCTGTTACACAGGGCTTACTCTCATCTGGACAAGGGGAGTGGCGCGGTGAGAATTATGTTTTTTGATTTCTCCAGTGCCTTTAACGCCATCCAGCCCCTACTCCTGAGAGATAAGCTAACAGAGATGAGGGTGGACTCACTTCTGGTAAGATGGATCACGGACTACCTCACAGAGAGACCACAGTACGTCAGGCTGAAAGGCTGCACGTCCGACACTGTGGTCAGCAGCACTGGAGCGCCACAGGGGACGGGACTCTCCCCTGTCTTGTTCACCATCTACACCTCTGACTTCCAGCAGAACTCTGAGCTCTGCCACATGCAGACATACTCAGATGACACTGTGATCATTGGCGGTGTCAGGAATGGACAAGAGGAGCCTGGTGGAGGACTTTGTTAGGTGGTCCAAGTCGAACCATTTGCAGCTGAACACCTCCAAGACCAAGGATTTCCGAAGGATCTGGTCACACCTGCAACTTGTGTCCATCGAGGGGGTCGACGTGGAGGTGGTCAGGTACAAATGTCTACAAATATCTGGGCCTGCAGCTGGACGACAAGCTGGACTGGACGGCAAATATGGACACTCTTCATAAGAAAGGGCAGAGTCGTCTGTACTTCCTGAGAAGACTGGGGTCCTTCAAAATCTGCAAAAAACTACTGTTGATGTTCTACTAGTCTGTGGTGGCCAGCACTCTCTTCTATGCTGTGGTGTGTTGGGGAGGAAGCAGCAAGAAGAGGGATGCTGGGCGGCTGGACAGACTGGTGAGGAGGGATGGCTCTGTAGTGGGCACAGAGCTGGAATCCCTGGTGACAGTAGCAGAGAGAAGGACCCTTGATAAACTGTCATCCATCCTGGACAACGCCCACTACCCTCTGCACAGCACATTCACCCGGCAGAGGAGCGTGTTCAGTGGCAGACTGCTGACTCTGTCCTGCTCCACAGACAGGCTCAAGAACTCTTTTGTCCCCCTGGCCATAAGATTGTACAACTCCTCTTGGTGATGGCAGGGGGATTCAGATTCAATTAAATTTCAAATCACAACAGCCTGTACTTTTACTTTCACTTTGTATTCATAACAGTTTTATTGTATTTCTAACATTTATCCCAGCTGGATATTTCGATGCACATGAAGCATGGTGTACATTTGTCCGTTTCATCGATGCAATTTTATCATTGCATATCAAACATACCACAGATCTTGCTCTCTCCACAAAGGCAAAATCCTCTGTCCATGGCCTGGAACGTACGATAATCCTCATCTTTTTTCCTTCCAACATTTTTCTGTCTTACGAGTTGGAAGCAGATGAACTAGCTGGCTACCTGACGAAAAGGAGGAGTTTATTTCTTGACCTTTCAACAACCTGTGTCGTTCCGCATTATCCAATTAAAATTGAGTTTTGTTGTTGACAGATTAAAATAGATCAGACTATTTTATATTTGGAATTTTATTTTCAAAACGAATTTCTGTAAAAAAAATTACTTTAAAATGACATAATGTATTACTTGTTAATCGTGTTAAAAACATCAACTCTTTTTTTTGTCTGCGAGCCATACGGCGTCATCAAAATAACCATATTTGGTTTGTGAGCCATAGGTTCCTTACCCCTGGGTTAGTGTGTAGTGTTTCACCTGATGTTGCCCAGTAAGAATTCAGATATCTGGCACTTAGGGTTGGGTTTCGTTTGCAGTTTAACAATTCCGATTCCGATTCTGCTTATTGATACCGGTTCTTAATGATTCTAGATTCCGAATTTTATTTCACATAAAAATAACTTTTAGCCTACACTATTGATATTCATTCATGTTCACAATTTACTTCATACAGTTAATAGAACCAACATTAATTACATACAATTTATTATGGTTGCTATTAGGGGAGCAAAACATCGTTTTTCATTCGTTGATACATTTTCAGATTTTGGGCTATCTTGCTTCCATAACATGTTTTCTTTCAGACTAGTGGAAAGAAAATATAAGAAGAAATCCACATTTAGGTGTTTTACTAACTTTGTCTATTCGCTTCAGTAGACAAACGTAATATTTCAGTAAACTTGTAATACAAAAAAATGATGTCTTAATGTAAGTAATCAACTGGGGAAGTTTCATGGTGATATCTAATAGTGTTTTTGCTCTACCTGGGTGTTCCCCCCTTGAATAATCTGATCAGTGGTGGAATGTTACTCAGTACATTTACTCAAGTACAGTACAATTTTGAGTTATTTGTACTTCATGCTACTTATTATTATATATTATATTATTTATATTGCTGTGAAAGTAGCAACTTTATTTATTCAAGTTTCTCTCTAAAAACTACATTTTACGAGATTAAACTTGAACACATTATGTTACCTATCATCTTTTATCCTATCGCCCAATTTTTTACTGAATAGAGCATGAACGCATCATGTAATGTAACTCCATGGAAGCTCTGACGTTCGCTGTACTGTTATTTAGCCAAGCAGTACTGTGATACACGCACACACGCACACACACACACACACACACACACACACACACACACACACACACCTGTTCAGACAGGATCTGGTAGATTAAGCCCTGATGATAAACATGCCCCTGTAAGTAAGCAGACTGAGAGAAACCCAAATGTGGTGGTAGCAATCAAATTAAATGATCAATCTGATTGGAAAATAAAATGCAAATTAAGAAATTATGTAACAAATTTGGAGAAATTAAAAAATTAAAAAGACATGCTATTAACAATTAAAATTGAAAAGATCAGTAGAAATTTCATTCGAATAGAATATAATTTTTAAAGAGAAAAACATGTCATGTAAGTTTAAATTTGAAAAAGCAAGTATTAGAATAATTGAGATGTCAGGAGATGGGATCATGGTTCAACAATCTTGAAGTGAAATGATTGACAACAGTATCTGTTTTGATTATGCTTGGTATTGTATTGATTTGAGTTTGGAGAAATGCATCTCTTGGATTGGAAAATAGAAATGATTGTTCCAATATCCAAAAACAGCAAAGAGTCATTTTCAAGTCAAAACAGTCGCCAAGTTAAGGCCCTGTCACACATATCCGTATGGCAGAAACGTATGCTGGCGTATACGAAATGTCGGCAATAGGTTGATATAAATGAAGGGTAAGTTGTGATCGTTCAAAGGACGCAGACGATACGCCAAACACGCCAGACAGTCTGTCACACAGTTCCGTATGGCAGAAACGTCTGCCGGCGTATATGAAAAGTAGCTCAAAATTTGTCAGAGTCCAAATACGTCCAACTTTTCCACAACGGTGTTGTAGCTGACATATACATAACAAATTATTATACATATGTCCAACATATTGATAGCGTATCACTTACTTATACAAAATGTATCAGAGCATCTGGCCAACCGAGCTGGAAAAGTGCCATTTGGTTCACGTCATGCTGATGCTGGAGAACGGCTAGAATGTACTCTTGTCGCAGCCTCTCAGCATTCTCCATGCTCTCTGATGATGGGTTGATGTATTCATCAAGACATGCTGTGAAGAAGTGAGGATGAGCTACTCACAGGGACCCTATATACTATATTCAAACCCCAATACGCTTCCAAAACGCTAGCTGAACGCTAGCTGTACTGTAGAAACATGTTTAATAAGTTACTCCTCCGTCAGACATACGTTTAACATAGGTTACGAATAGGTTATCCACTCGTTATCAATAAGTTGGCTGTAGGGTTCACCGTCAGCCGACGTAGCCTATATCTAACGTACCTCTAACGTATTCCCGTAGGTATTTACGTACTATATTTACGTAGGTTCACGTACTGTATTCACGTACGTATTCCGTATTCACGTATGTCTAATGTAACGTAACTTGTGTGTAACGTCTGCATAACTTGAAGACACACGTTGGGTACGTCTGGTAATTTTGAACATGCTCAAAACATCAGCGTTCAACAACGCACCCCAGCGTAACACAGTGAACTCTTAACGAATACTACTTATACCTTACCTTATATCAACGTAAACCAGCGTGTTGCCAATATTTTGTATACGACATATTTTTGTATACGTTATGCATTTGTTGGGTATTCGTATGATACATTTTGTATAAGTAAGTGATACGCTATCAATAGGTTAGACATGCGTATCTGTATACGTTCACGTTCACTTTTCAGATCCGATCCAATGAAAAGTTGGACGTATATGGACTCTGACAAATTTCCACATACACCAGCATACATTTCTGCCTTACGGATATGTGTGACAGGATCTTTAGGTCCCATTTAGAAGAAAAAAACATACAAACAAATTTGGAAGTTTCTTTTGTTTTTAAATCATTTAAACATTGTGTATCAGCATGCATAGAAAGCGGGACAATCACAACTACTGCATTAACTCAGATGACTGATGATGAAAGAAATTGAGAAGAAAATGAGGGTTGGCACTGTATTGTTAAATTTTAGTGCAGCATTTAACACAAGTATAATACTTTGAACCATCTGCAGCTTGCAAATTTCTCAAGGCTGCTTATCTAAACCGGAACATTACGGTAATGTAGCATGTGCTCTAACTAGCTACAAAGGTGTTCTGTTTTTCCATTAGATGTGTAGAATGGCAGCACTATGCAGATGATTCCACAATATCCACATCTGGGGAACAAAAAAATACCTTGACTGAAGAATTGAAACAAGTTCATCCTAAAAACATTGTATGGACCCTGGGACATGGCAGCTAATTAGGATCTAAATAAACTAAACTAAATCCAAAGGCAAACCAAATTTACTGCCAAACTGATTTTGCAGGTCAGTTTATTCCGTCTTTAGGGGCTGTGGGTATCAGAGCTTTATCATGAGTCAATGTGTTTCCCACAACCTTGCTGTTTTCATCCCCAATTCATTTTACTAATCCACCTAACTGTTATAGCCAATCCCCACTGGCGGAACAGTTACCCTTTAATTTTTTTAAATGTATCAATCCACGCTGCCTCTGTGAGAGATCCCCACGTTTTGTACCCGTCAAGTCTATATTATTAGGCATTCAGTGATGCAAAATTTTGGTTCAGTAAATTTCTGCTGTCACTGGTGAAGGAATGTTAGCGAGCCGCTTTCGACACAGAACACAGAAGCTGCTGACTGACAGTATAGACATTTACGGAAGACTGAATCAGTGTGGATTGGAGGACAGAACATCTAAGCGCTGCTCACATCTCACGTCAATTTGTTTCCATTCTTTTAATTTATTTCTCAGCGGAACCTTTGCTTAGATTGTATGAACATTGTAAGGGGGCTACTAACATTCTGATCACAAGCTCTGCAGGATACTGTACAGTTGATAAATAAATCAATTGGGAAAACACTCTTATGGACTTTTTTTTCTTTATAAAGCAAGGCATACACAAACCTTTGTCTCTTTATTTTCCTTTTGTGTCTGCTGTTGCTACGGTTACAGGTTGGAGTTGTCAGCTGCAATTTAACTCTGTTCTGAACTTGGTTCTCACTGTGGAAAAGCAATGACTAACGATGTTCTGTGATGATGATGATGCACACATTATTGTGAACAACCTTAGCCTTGTTGAAGACAGGATATTAAAAGAGTGAATGTGTAATGAATAGGTGGTCTTGTCATTAGCAACTGTGAACTGTTCCCTTGTTGTTGTTTTTAGTATTCATGGTCTCTACGTCCTGCTCCGAGAGCTTGCTTTTTAACAGTTGACTTGTTTGGTGAAAGGCAGAAATTGTGTTAAATGTAGAACACTGCCTGGGTGTCACATTTGAATTGTGATCGACGGGTCATTAGGCTAGTTAGCAAGTGAGAGCTGAGAGACTTGCTGCCTGTGTGGTGTTAAAGGGCGCAAAGCCTGCTTTCAGCTCATTTGAGCCAGAACTGCAAACACTTTAAGATGTGTTCTGAAGTAGCATCAAACAACCTGGTTAAGCTACATTTGATTAAAACAATATTATAAATGTCAGGATGTGTACAAATGAGTGCAACACTATGAAAGCCTTCCTGGAGAGACTGTCTGAAAATGTAGTTGAAGGGAAAAGGGACCTGGACAATAGTCAGTGTATGCAATTATGAATCATTACAAATGCAAGTTTTGTAAAGTGAGCAAGTAGTCACACGAAGTATAACATAATATATAACTATATATTATAGTTTAAGTTAAGATATAGGTTATGTGGTGGAAGATAGAGGGATATATATTATAATAAGTAAACGATATGAAGGAAGAGAGAGAACGAGAAGTATTAAGAGGATATATAGAGTATGTTGAGTATAGAGTTGTGATAAGAGATGATAGTAGTAAGTATAGAGATAGAGATATGAGAGAAGAACTAGTATAACTATAGATACGAGAAAGATATAGTACGATATAATATATTATAATAATGATAACGATATAAATATATATATTATCTAGATCTATCTATAACTCCGATATCCACTATAGATATATATCTACTATCTATATAATAACTATATATATATATATATATATATATATATATACTATATATTAATAATATATATATATATATATATATATATATATATCCATATATATATATCTCATATATCCTCTATATATATATAATATATCCATATATAAGTATATATATATCCATATATATATATGTATATATATATGGTGGCATCCTTACTAGATGCCCGAACCACTCAACTGGCTCCTTTCAACGTAAGGAGCAGCGGCTCTACTCCGAGTCTCTCACGGATGGCTGAGCTTCTCACCCTATCTCTAAGGGAGACGCCAGCCACCCGTCTGAGAAAACCCATTTCGGCCGCTTGTACCCGTGATCTCGTTTCTTTCGGTCATGACCCAGCCTTCATGACCATGGTGAGGGTAGGAACGAAGATCGACCGGTAGATTGAGAGCTTTGCCTTCTGGCTCAGCTCTCTTTTCGTCACAACGGTGCGGTAAAGTGACTGTAATACCGCCCCCGCTGCTCCGATTCTCCGGCCAATCTCTCGCTCCATTGTCCCCTCACTCGCGAACAAGACCCCGATATATATATATATATATATATATACTATATATATATATATATATAATATATATATATCATGTAGTATATATATATATAACTATATATATATATAACTATATATATAACTATATATATATATAACTATATATATAACTATATATATAGAGTTATATATATAGAGAGTTAATATATATATAGTATTATTAGTTATATATATAGTTATATAGTTATATATAGTTTATATATATATATTATATATATATATATAGTTATTCTATATATATATATATATATATATATATCTATAGATATATTATTATATATATAGATATATATATATATATATAGATAGTTATATATATATATATATATATATTATATATATATATAGTTATATATATATCTATCTCTATAGTTATATATATCAAATCAAATCAAATCAAATTTATTTGTATAGCCCAATATCACAAATTATACATTTGTCTCAGTGTGCTTTACAGACTGTACAGGTTACAACATCCTCTGTCCTTAGACCCTCGCATCGCACAAGGAAAAACTTCCTAAAAGAAACCCAAAATTAAAGGGGAAAAAATGGAAGAAACCTCAGGGAGAGCAACTGAGGAGGGATCCCTCTCCCAGGACGGACAGACGTGCAATAGATGTCGTGTGTACAGGATAAACAACATAGTACAAATACAACATTTGACAGAAATTATGTTGTGTTGGAAAAAAAAAAAAGAAATAGAAAGTTTGGATGAATCCAGGAAAATGTCAATAAGGCTTCCCGGTGTCCAGCAGGACCAGGTCAGCAGGCGCTGTCACGATTCATGATCCTGACGTAAACTTTATCAGTGGCAACCTGCCACATGAGAGACAGACACTCCGGGGATGATACCCCGGATGGTGAGTTAGTAACATATATTTACATAAATGCATACAGATAGAGAGGGAGAAGAAGAGAGGGAGAAGAAGAGAGAGGGAGAGAAGGAAGAGAGCAGGGAGGTGTCCCCCGGCAGTCTAAGCCTATAGCAGCATAACTAGGGGCTGATCCAGGGCAAACCTGAGCCAGCCCTAACTATAAGCTTTATCAAAAAGGAAAGTCTTTAGCCTACTCTTAAATGTGGAGAGTGTGTCTGCCTCCCGAACACAAACTGGAAGCTGGTTCCACTGGAGAGGAGCTTGATAGCTGAAGGCTCTGGCTCCCATTGTACTCTTAGAGACTCTAGGAACCACAAGTAACCCTGCAGTCTGGGAGCGTAATGCTCTAGTTGGTTTATAAGGTACTATGAGATCTTTAAGATATGCTGGAGCCTGACCTTTAATTGATTTGTAAGTCAGGAGAAGGATTTTGAATTCTATTCTGTATTTTACCGGGAGCCAGTGCAGAGCAGCTAATACAGGAGTAATATGATCCCATTTCCTTGTTCTAGTCAATACACGTGCCGCTGCATTTTGGATCAACTGAAGAGTCTTAACCGACTTTTTTGGACAACCTGATAACAATGAGTTGCAGTAATCCAGCCTTGAAGTAATAAATGCATGGACTAGTTTTTCTGCATCATTTTGAGACAGGATGTGTCTTATTTTTGCAATGTTACGTAGATGAAAGAAGGCAGTCCTTGAGATTTGTTTTATGTGGGAGTTAAACGACAGATCTTGATCAAAGATGACGCCAAGATTCCTTACAGTGGTGCTGGAGGCCAAGTTAATGCCATCCAGAGCTTCTATGTCATTAGAAAATGCGTTTCGGAGGCGTTTAGGGCCAAGTATAATAACTTTAGTTTTGTCTGTGTTTAACATCAAAAAGTTGCTAGACATCCAAGTTTTTATGTCCTTAAGGCATGCTTGAAGTTTAGCCAATTGATTGGTTTCATCTGGTTTAATTGATAGATATAATTGGGTATCATCCGCATAACAATGAAAGTTTATAGAGTGGTTCCTTATAATATTGCCCAAAGGAAGCATATATAAGGTGAATAGAATCGGTCCAAGTACAGAACCCTGCGGAACTCCGAGACTGACTTTGGCTGTCATGGAGGATTTATCGTTAACAAGTACAAATTGAGATCGCTCAGATAAATAGGACTTGAACCAGCTTAGTGCGGTTCCTCTTATGCCAACACAATGTTCCAGTCTCTGTAGTAGAATGTCATGATCAACAGTGTCGAAAGCAGCACTGAGGTCTAACAAGACAAGAACAGAGACGAGTCCTTTGTCTGAAGCCAATAGAAGGTCATTGGTAACTTTCACCAGTGCCGTCTCTGTGCTATGATGAACTCTAAATCCAGATTGAAAAACCTCAAATAAACTATTATTATGTAAAAAGTCACACAACTGTTTTGCGACTGCTTTCTCAAGGATTTTAGCGAGAAAGGGAAGATTAGATATCGGCCTATAGTTGGCTAAAATCTCTGGATCAAGACCAGGCTTTTTAAGAAGTGGTTTTATTACAGCTACTTTAAAGGATATATATATATATAGTTATATATATAACTATAAATAACAATGTTTGATTGATCTATCATCCTTTTATATTGGCATGGTATCCCCCTGAATCATAACCGAAGAGAGAGAGATTCCCACAACTGCCATTACTTTTGATGTAAATAACCATCAGAGGTACTTTGATAATCAATGAGTCAAATCTTATCCAGTATAAATGATTTCTAATGACCAGGTATCTGGTTAGGTCTACATCAGAATTCCACCTTGATTTCAGACTCCGGGCTCAAATTTTCCATTGGGAATGATTGTTGTTGCCTTGTCTGTGTTCAGATCCCAGCTCCCAGTTCAAACTGTGTCCCTTCAGCCGTGCGCCATCACTTTATCATACACACCGCACTCCTCCCGGGCATATGGAGATGCAGTCTTGTGTAACTCTCACACTCCAAACCAGTTTCTTCCAGTTCAGGATGTGTTGCCAAGAAACCAGCTGTGTGTGTGTGTGTGTGTGTGTGTGTGTGTGTGTGTGTGTGTGTGTGTGTGTGTGTGTGTGTGTGTGTGTGTGTGTGTGTGTGTGTGTGTGTGTGTGAAAGCAGATAGCTGGAATTTTCCTGTTCCTGCTGCCAGTGTTACATAAGAGCTGGGAGAGGAGAGCGAGCAGACAGCCATGCCTTTCTACCCATTCACTCTGCACATTTTTCCTTTTATCAAGAAATATTATTGTCATAGTCACTGTTTGTAAATAATCACAAATGAGCAGCCACTGTCTGCTGGAAGGACTTCAGTTGAGCCCGTTAGAAAGCCTGACATGGAACAATAAGATTTCTCTGAGTAAACAATCTTCCAGTCGAAAGATACTGTTGAGTTATATAACATAATCCCATAGTATGAGAACATTGTACATTCTCAATCTTTGTTTTCTGATTTCCTAGTTGTCACAGTGATTAAATAAACTCATGAACAGACTGAGCTGATAAGAGTGACAATTGGTGATGGCCTTGTGGTCTCGTGGTACGCCTTCCAAACAAAAACACTAGAAGGTCGGGAGTTCAATACCAGGTTGCCACAATTGTGGGCAAGGTACTTAACCCTGAGCTGCTCCAGGGAGACTGTCCCTGTATTTAGTTCAATGTAAGTCGCTCTGGATAAGAGCGTCTGCTAAATGACCTGTGATGTAATGTAAAAACAAGTAAATGTATTTTACAACTTTGAGTGACACCACAATCTGGTTTAGTTAGTGGACTCAATCAATAATCCTCACCTCCTGCTTCTCTCTCTCTCTCTCTCTCTCTCTCTCTCTCTCTCTCTCTCGCTCTCTCTCTCGCTCTCTCTCTAGGTCTCGCACTTCATCCTGTCACTTGACAGTTTTGTCATGGCGTCCTCCTTGATCCGTCGTCAGTTTGCTCTCTCCCTGCAGAAAAACTTGCGTCTCAGTGCTCCAGGTAAATGAAACCCACTCATTTGAAACCCATTCTGTAAGTATCATTTCACCAGCTGCTACAAATGTCCTCCTGTAGATTAACCTAGAAGTGTTCATCCAATTCCTTTACCAAATGCTTAGAACTATTGCTAACTACTGTTTAGTTAGAAACGGGTTGACCACCTATGTCTTAACGTCTGGGTGGTAAAGCTAATCAACAGTAACAGCAGCGTCTGATTATCAGTAAATTACACCAAATCAGATTTTGAAATATCAGCTACACTGATACCACAATGCTGATTTCAAACATTATTTGTAAGTGAACTTGAGTTTTGTCATTTTTTTTATCAATTTGAACTTGAATAACACCACTAAATACAAGTTCACAATACCTTTGATGTTCTCAAGGATAAAACTATGATACCATGTTTTCACGTGAAGTTATATCAGAATTATATAATCATTGTAAATGTTTGACTGACCTGAAGCAGTACACGCATGCTTCTCAAAGGTCCTCGCTCTTGTCAATCATCAATCTGTGTTGCAGATTTGTGTTGTCCCGGAAGGGCTTAGGGTTCCCATGCAGTACGGAAACGTTTGGAATTAGATTTTAATATAGTATATTATAATAGTATTTTAGTAAGTATGGAAGAAAGAGAGCATGGAACAGGACCCAGATGAAATGACAGAAGAAGAAGAATATTATTGATCGTACGAGCAAAGTGTTGTCCATGGCGTTTGGAGCAGGCAGCCAGCTCAGCCAAAATGTTTCCGACTGAGTGAGCGAGTGCGTGTCAGAGTGAGTGTGTTGAAAGCAGAAAGAAGTATGGCGTACGACTGAACGCACACTTTTACGCAGAGCTGCCTCTGTTTGGCTTGACAATCCCAAATATGGCTGCCTCAGAATTCCAAATGGGAAAAGAAAGCTAGCCATTTAATTACATATTAAACATCTAGCTTTTTGCTCTCTGCTGTCAAATATGGTTGAAAAAATCTACCAAGAAGTCTGGAACTTGAAATGCAAAATGTGTAAAAGTCCAGCACCCTCGAGGAACTGTTCAGGCAGCAGTTCTATGGATTTTTTTCGCCACGACATACAGCAGCAGCCATCTATGTTTGTACCACTTGCAGTAGCTCATTTAACGCATATATTTACATTTAAACACACTCACTGCCTCTGTATGTGTTTATGTGTATGTAGATTAGTTATTGTTGTTTACTATGATTTCTTCATCAGGGGGT
>NW_021167030.1:0-32882 GCF_900634415.1 Cottoperca gobio
TACATGTTGTACACTACAGGTGAACAGAGTCATACATGTTGTACACACTACAGGTGAACAGAGTCATACATGTTGTACACACTACAGGTGAACAGAGTCATACATGTTGTACACACTACAGGTGAACAGTCATACATGTTGTACACACTACAGGTGAACAGAGTCATACATGTTGTACACACTACAGGTGAACAGAGTCATACATGTTGTACACACTACAGGTGAACAGGTCATACATGTTGTACACACTACAGGTGAACAGGGTCATACATGTTGTACACACTACAGGTGAACAGTCATACATGTTGTACACACTACAGGTGAACAGAGTCATACATGTTGTACACACACACACAGGAACGGGTCATACATGTTGTACACACTACAGGTGAACAGGTCATACATGTTGTACACACTACACACAAACACAGCATAACATGACACACACTACAGGTGAACAGTCATACATGTTGTACACACTACAGGTGAACAGTCATACATGTTGTACACACTACAGGTGAACGTCTACATGTAGTTTTAATGAATGGACTACATTCAAACATATGTTCTAGAGGAAGGATTCTGTCCCAAGCAGTTTAAAGCCATATAATACAATAATTTAATGTAATGTAATTTAACTGGATTATACAGTTAGACTATGATGTATTAGAATATATGATGAATTTTACACGAGTGTAAGGATAATCTAAAAAGAATTTGAGGGTCTATTTTTATTTTTAAATATGTCCTCAGGGAGAATTTTAACTATTTTCACAAAATCGTAACTTTGTCCGTTGAAACTAAATATATAAAAAGAAGGGCGACAGACGCTCACCAACGATCCGACATTGGGCCTACGGCCTTTATCCTGTTTATATCTTAAATAATAATCTAAAGTTGTGCAACCTCACAGTTAGAAGGTCGAGGGTTCGATTCCCGCTCTTGAGCCTTTCTGAGTCTACTGTGAGATTCGTACGGGTTTTTCTCCGGGTTTAATATTAAAATCTGATTCAATACAATCTTGTATCTCTGCATTCATTTCCTGTGAGAGCTGTGCATGTTGAGACTGAATTTATGGCGTTCACATTTCTATAAGGTTCATAGAAAACAGCCTGTTCTTCTGCAACAGTGTTTTCTCAGATTTAAAGTTATAGTCATGACCCAATACGTTATGCTATGTTTACACTAACATTAACAATAAATACAATTAAATAAAGAAAGATGTCTCAAGAACGTTGGACGTTAGGACAACTTGAGGAAGAATCTGTACAATAATATCAGATTATTGAGAATAGGAAACACTCACAGTATGCATGAACTTATTTGTAGCTAATAGTTGAATTTGTATTCTATTGTTTTTGTATGTTGCACTTTTATTTGGCTTATTTGAAGCTTTTGTTCTGCACTTAAAGGATTCTTAATGTTCGGAGTTGTATCCTCGTGAGTGTTTGCACTTATTGTCGCTTTGGACAAAAGCGTCAGCTACATGATGCTTTGATGACCCCTACTGGGTCACAGTGGGATCTGCTTTTGCATTTATTATGTAGTTCTTCTTTGAGAGGGCACATATACCTGTATGAGTTAATGTAGTCGAAGAATTTAGCTTTCAGATATAGTATTTAGTATTTATCAGAGATGCCTTTATAAATGCTGGATTTATAAGTAAGGTATCTCTTAAAGGTTGTTAAAGCGTTGCAGAAAAGACTTTAGCAACCAAGTAAGGGGGAATAAACATTAAGTAAATGTCTTAACTAAGGAAACAAGTTAAGGTATTCTGTGCAACACCCTTAAAGTAGGCCTGAATCCCTTTATCAAATTAAGAGTTTCCTTTAAATCCCAGTGAAACTTCCCTTAAATTAAAATATCCTCGTCATACTTTGGGAGAACACTTATATTATATATTAAGGTGTTTTGTGCAGCAGCCACTGGCTCCACGTCAGATGTATGAGGTAATGTAGCGTTTAAATGCAGTCTGAATTTTAAGCTTCATGTTATAGTATTTGTTATCTTTTTAACAGATGTGCCTTCATAATTAATGGGTCTTAAAGAACGGGTGTCATGGCGTCTTTACAAGTCGAAATGTACAGGGCAAGCGTCACCGAAAGATTGCAATGGAAAGAAAGCTGCAGCCTCCGAGCAGCACTTGAATGCATCGTGAGTGTGCCGCTGATAAGAAAGGAAGTGCTGTTGCAACCTCGCTGCCACGTCTGTCGGATCCTCTGCAGCAGCAGCAGCAGCAGCAGCGGCGGCGGGTATGAGGAGCGGGATGGGCCGGTGCCGGGCGGTGGTGGGGGGGTGATGCGAGGGAGAGGTGGGCGTGCCCGAGGAAGGAAAGAGGAAACACGTAGAGCCACAACACAACACTCCCTCGGCTGAAAGAAGCAGCTTGAAGGAGCGACCGCTGCCTCCTGCAGGATCCGCTCTATTGTTCACACAGAGCGGCCTGGTTCTGCAGGTTTCCCCCGGGTTCTGGAGGAGGGGGTCCCCCATGCTAAACTCGGGGACAATGGAGGAATTTGTGACCGAAGAGGAAGAGCCATGGTACGACCAACAGGACCTGGAGCAGGGTAAGACACCATCATCCTCCCTGCCTGCAGCATCCACCCCCACTGTCAGCTGCTGGCATTAACAAAGCCTCCCTGTCATCCACACACATGTCTTTTTAAAAGTCCTTCCTCTATTTCAGTGCAATCACATAAACGTTAAAGTAGTTTGTGAGAATCGAGCTTTTTGTGTGTGACAACAATGCATTGAAAGCTTGCCAAGCAGGCCCGGTGCAGCTGTCAGCACCAGACACACTGTATGTTACAGGACTCAACACTAACAATAAAGTCTTTTCTGCTTCCAGCTTCTCACTGTGAGGATGTGCTGCTTTTTATCAGTGTGCATTGAATATCTTTAGAAAAGGAAGACATGATGGACATTTTCCTCTTTTATGTTAGTATGAAGTGTCACAGTTTCATAATACATTCTTAATGTAACGAGAGGCTCAGAGTCCCATTACTGCAGATATTTAATGTCTTGTTATGTTCGATAGAAGATGTTCACTTTATTATGATGCAACACAGATAGAAGCAGGAAATCTTCATATTTTAGAGGCTGAAAACGGCATTTTCGATTCATCGTTGCAGCTCAATTTAGGAAAAAGTCAAAAACATTTGGTTTTCAAGTCGAGATTCATCCACCTTTTTATTTGCCACTATATTTAAAGATGCAATGCTTCGGCTACTTTAATGTGCTCACCAAAACGGTGTTGTGATATCAACTGAAGTGTATATTGTTCATGTCATTAGTCATTTTATAAATCTGTGTAAATACTGTGAAGCTGCAGAGATGCCTTCTATTCTACAGACGGAAGAGTAAAAATGTGTTACAAATCCTCTCCAAATAAATCTCAACATGAGCATAATGATGCAAAGATATCGTGAATCATATCGCACATTTGCGATATCAGTCAAAATAATCGCAATTAAATTATTTTTCCAAATCGTATCGAGCCCCTACAATTAACTGCTGTTTTTATATTATTATAAAAAACAATATATTTTACTTTTTGTCCATTAATTGATTACTCTTTAGGTCTGTAAAAAATAAGAAACATATTTAAAATGATTTAATTAACTTAGTAAAGGAAGCCAGCAGAGTCATTTTATATTATTCTATATGTATACTATACGTACATCCTGGTCCTCGTATCTGAATATATTGAAATGGATAAATGTAACAAATACAAAGATTTCCAAATGTATATTATTTACATTTATGTTCTGGGTTAGGGTCTCGCTTTATATATTGCTCACAATATACCACCAAATTAAACGTTAAAACGTAGACGTGTGTGTGTCAACGTTCATTCATTTCTATTGTAACCTCCGGGATGTTTCCGTCCAAATTTGCCTCAAGAAAAGTTGAAAAATTAAAACTTTGGCGGCAGATTTCTGACGTTTACGCTGTACGTTAACAGGAAACTAGGGATGCACCAAGTGCTTTTCAAAGTAAAAGCCCCACATAGTAACTGTATCCTAACAGGAAGCTCAGGGTGAGGCTTTATTTCAAAATAAAAGTCCCAGAAGGTAACATCATCTTAACAGCGAACACCTTTTAAAATAAAATTCCAATAGAGTACCTGTATCCAAACAGGAAGCTCAGTATAAGGCATGTTTTTCAAAATAAAAGCCCACAACTCACACTATTATGTTAAAACTTTATTTTAGTTTTATCTTGCTTGAGTATACTTCAGTGTGAACAGTCTTCTGGTGGCTAAATGTGGGCAGTCCACACAGATTGAGTGTGTATTGGCAGTACGTCAGCCAACGGCTTAAAAGTCAAAATGGCTGATGTAAAGACGAGCTCTGTGTCTGACGGAGCGGGGAGGATGTGAGAAGTGCTGACGGCCTGAGCTCATGTTCAGAGATGTTGCAGTACAGTAGTTGTCGTCCTGCAGGATGATCAGTCTGACCTGAAGTGCTGTGGCAGAAAAAGGCTCTTTGGCGACGAGGTTTATGGAGCGGAAACATAGAGGAAGAAAGAAAGAGTGCGAACACTTTCCTGAAAACAGTGTGCAGCTGAAACATGATTCTGCTCATCGTTTCAAACTAAAACAGTGAAACTTTGTCAAACATGATCTAAATCCAGCGGAGAGGAGACGGCGTTGCTGCTTCTTCCATCATAAATCATTTTATCTTTAAACTTTTGGTCGAACAAAACAACATTTGAAGGTCTTGGACATTTATTCACAATTTTTAGACCTAAAGAAAATAACTGTCAGATGAATCTATAATGTTTCAGCCACAACATCCTGCAGCTCTGCTTTCTATTTATTTTTGATCCTAGTTAAGTTTTCATATCGCACGCACATCTCAAGGAAGGTAAGGTCATGACCATGACGGAGGAAGAGTTGATCATTTTGGGCACATTGATCTTTTTTCCAAGTTCAAATTCTTGTAGATTACCAACAAATCATTGATTATATTATAATATTATTAGTTTGGGGAAAATAAAGTGCTCATACAAAGAGAACAGCTACTGGGCTAAAGATGGCTGCCGGGTCCCGTAAATCACTACTGTTCCTCCGCAAAACACTGTCTGTTCTGTGGCGGAAGAAACTTCAGCTCCCCAGGTACAGAAATGTCTCCAATTCCAGACACGTCTTCGATCTTCCTCACTCAGTCGTCCAGCAGGGGAAAGTTTGCGAAGTTATCATTCTCTGTTCGTCGCTTTTTTTTAAACGCCTTCAGGTTTTCTTCCGCTTCGATGATGTTCACTCCACCGCCCTCATCTGTCGATTGAGATGATTGAGAGCATCGGAAATATCGGCCGTGTACGCCAAAATGAGAATGAACTCAGAATTTTCGAAGCAATCTGCGTGACAATGTTGGTACTCTCGCAAAAACAGGGCTAATTCCACACGCATGGCAAAAACACGATTCGGCGCCTTTCCCCGGGATAACCACCGAACGTTAGAGTGTTGCAGAAGTACCTCGAATTCAGAGCCCATTTCCTGACAGCTCTTTGAAGATGCGGTGCTTCATGGCACTATTTCGCACGTAGTTCACACATTGGACTACAGTTTTTAATACTTCTGCCAGTTTTGGAGGCAAGGTTTTTGTTGCCAACGCATGCCTGTGCAGAACACAGTGCGTAACAATGATGTGCGGTGCATCGGATTTCACCAGCGCTCCAAAACCACAGTGTCGTCCCAGCATGGCTGGAGCTCCGTCCGAACAAACTGCAGAAACCATCTTCCACGAAAGATCGTTGTCTCTGAAGAAGTCATCCACGAGTTTCTTCACATCGACTGCCTTGGTTGTTGTTGTAAGAGGCGTACAAAATAAAACATCTTCCTTTATCACGTCGTCTTTCACAGAGCGCACGAATACAACACGCTGGCTCAGATTGGAAACGTCGGTGGTCTCGTCGAGTTGGAGGCTGAATGTAGCTGGGCTTGACATCAGATCTGCAACTACTTGAGCCAAGATGTCGTCGCTCACGTCGTCTATTCTGCTGCTGATTGTGTCATTCGAAAGAGGAATTTGGGATAACTTCTCTTCAGCAGCTTTTCCCAGCATGATATTCACCATCTTCAACGCAGCTGGTTTTACCAGTGTTTCACCAATGGTGTGTGCTTTGCCCTGCTTTGCGATCAGGTACCAACTTCGTACGATGCTGTGAGGATCGGTTTGTCGATGGGTACAAAGCCGAGAACAGGCAGAGTTGCCTTTTCATGGAATCTGGCTCTCTTCGCCTTGAATTCAGCGAGCGTTGTGTTCTTGTGTTTCCCATCTCCATGCAGCTTTAGGAAGTGTTCCTTTAGTTTTGCCGGTGCTACACTAGAATTGCTCAACATTGCAAATCAGGCATTGAGGACGCTGACTCCCATCACGTTCCTTTATACACGTGAATCCATATTGTACGTATTCGTCCACCCACTTTCTTTTTTTGCTCCACATAGTTAGTATGAAGGGATTGAAACCACACGTTGCACAAGTGAAACTTTGGATTACCGTAACTACGTCATGGTTTGCGCTATTCAACGGTTTCTGAAAGCTGAGACTCTGCGCTTTACAGCAAACACTGATTCATTACGGTAACTTCACTTACGGCTCTCCCGGAAGCCCGCGAAACAGCGCCTTTGTTTTGAGCGAATACACACAGAGCGCTGGAGAAACACAGACAACACAGATATAAACATATAACATATAACAGATAACAGATAACATAAATAGAGCCGGAAAACAGCGGATTGAATTCAAATGTAAGCGGTGTTTTTACTAAGCAACTAAACATTTGTAATCTAGACCCCTGCCGAACCCCTGAGAGTGACTCATGGACCCCCCCTTAAGAACCACTGCTCTAGAATGTGTTGCAGGTTCAAAGTGTTTATTTACGTGTGTAAAGGTGACTGACGGAGGTTACTTGGTGTTTCCTTCAGGGTGGTGGTCGGCAGCCTGTCCAGCGTCTCCACGTGGAGCCCTCTGCAGCTGATGATGACAGAAAACATCAGCTCGGACGTCCTGATTCCTCTGAACCCTGCAGACTCTCAGACAGGTACTGAAGCTGCGCACACAGGAAGTCATCCCTGCATGTGGCCGTCAGCACATTGAACCCGATTATTTATTCACATATAAACTGCAATACTGACGATGCATTAATACTGTATTCATACATTTCAAGTAAGGATCTTATTTATACTATTCAAGCATTTCAAACGTGTGAAAGTTCCCTTCATGCCACGTTTAAATCTCTCCTTGAAAAGTGATTTACATTAAGATGATTGAAGTAAAATGATTTAAAATGACATCTTTTAAAAGAAATCTTTTCTCCCTCATTGGAAATCCTGAATCTATGAATCTTTAAATAATGAATTAAATGTAACATTAACATTCTGAGGCGGGCTCTGTGAACACAGGTTTATAAATGTATATATAAATAGTACAATGTACACATTTCTACTTAAATCGTATTTCTATTTTCCTCTTAACTTCTCTATCTTTCTATATATTCATTCTAAAATAGAGAAACTGTTTTGTAACACATTTAAAGTATTTGTGGTTTATTCAGATTCCTTCCTGCACCTCTGTTCTCAGATCAGTATCACTGTTAGTGCTTTAAGTCTTCACTGCTGCACTACCTGCACTGCACAGCTTGTATTTCACATTACAAACATTTAGTTGTATAGAACTAAAGTCGTACCGACAGAACTATCCCTTTAAGAGTCTGTACTGTTTGTCTCACTGCTGCTTGTGGCTTCAGTGTTTGGATCAGACGTCCTTCAGATGAACACTCTGGACTTTCTCTGTTAGTCGAACCTTCACAGGGGGGGGTCTCTCTCTTTATTTTACATGCACGTCTGCAGGGGAACTTTACAGATGCTTCGAACCAGATGATGTGTAATGAGATGCTGTCAGCGAGCAGAAACAGAATAATGACGTGTCGCACATGTGAAGTCTCTTAATTTCTCTGCAGCTTCGAGGAACAACATAAAACTGATTTCTTAATTCGATATGAAGCAAACATCACACTTGTTGAATCACCGGCTCCTCACAAGGTTTCATCTGGAGACTGATCTCAGAGTGTATTCCCAAAACTGTGTTTGATGGTAATGAATCCGGTGGAAGTTAGGACGTGTCTGGAAACTTCCCCGCCAGCTGTCGTCTGCAGCTAATTAAATCGGACTCGCTGATTGGTGTTTTCAAACCGTGTTGTTTTTCTGTGCGGTCAGTAAAAGTGATCTAACTGCTGCGAGTGAAGTCCTGGAGACCGGTCGGGAGACTGTTCAGCTGTTTTGCATGAGAGCAAAGGATCCACCAGGTGGCGCTGTTGGTCCAGTGTCGGCACATGTTCTGTATAAACACACACGCCGCTGCCCTCGAAACATTTAGCTGGAGAGAGAAATGTGTAGAGTGTGACACAAAGTCAGATTGTGCCATTTCCATCAGCTATGTGCCCAATGATGTGCATAAAACACACTGTGTGTGTGTGTGTGTGTGTGTGTGTGTGTGTGTGTGTGTGTGTGTGTGTGTGTGTGTTGTTTCCTCGTTAGTTCATTTCAAGTCTGGTATTTGCTTTTGCAATAGATCGTGTGTATGTGACGTCACGCTTACGTCCCAACCCGTAAGTCAGCCATGTTGGATGATATACACAACCAAGACTGCGGCCGTTCACGTGGGAGTTGCTGCAACGCTTCATAATTCTAATAATAATGTATGATTGTGGTCATAACGCTACTCGTGACCCAGAGAAACGCTTCTTTAGATTTCCTACAATCATCCAAAACAACGATCCACAAAAGAGGGATGAGTTGCTGTCTACCCAACGCCGTCAGCTGGTTTAGCAACATAACTCGTGAGGATTCAACAGAAGAAGAAGCACAGTTCACCCGTGTGTGTGGCGTCCACTTTATATCCGGTAAGAGCTCATGCTAAAGCGATGTTTTCAATGTTTACGTTACACATTTGTGCTTATGATATACCCGGACACTGTAAGACCTTACTTCTCGTCACCAGGAGAAGCGGCAAAGCTTTATGATAAAACAAACCCAGATTGGGCGCCAACACAAAAATGAGGACACGAAAAGATCAGGACGAATGCTCATCTCGCAGCATCAAGAAGCAGCAGGACGAAGGAAAGATCTGCCAAGAAAGCAAAATCCGAAGCAGCCCAAGCCTCAGTGTCTTTGAATACACTAGATCTAGAATGTGTATCAACTTCGCCAGATGTTTACAATATATGTATATAAAGTCCCTAAGTTTAAAAGCATGTGCTGATTAATATATTTAATGAAATTGTTATTTTAGTTTTACTAATACATGTTTACTTTTTGTTGAACAGATGTACCAGATTCAAACAATGAAATTGTCACAGATGAAAAGCTCCCAGAGACCAGAGATCGTGAATGCCCAACAGATCTCACGTGGTTACAAATATCTGCAATGGAGCAGTGCAATCCAAACATGACTTTCCAATTGGTGGAACTGAAGAATAAATGATTGGACGCAGATTTAACTGAAGCCAGTTTTCAGATTAATGAAGAGAAAACTAAATTGTACACTGGACGTGCACATTTCATGATACTACAGCAAGTAATGTCAATATGTGGTGGATTAGTTTATTCAGGCACGCTCAACTCTCTAACAAAGTTTCAAGAACTCCTCTTCGTACTCATGCACCTACGCCTTAACATGCCCTTTGAAGATTTGAGTTATAGATTTTGAATATCTAGGTCTACAGCATGCCGAGTATTTGACAAATGGTTCGATGTGTTGAGTGTCAGATTGGACTTTTTAATGTTGTGGCCCGATGGAGAAAACCTACAAAAAAACGTGCCAGCTGTCTTCAAACAGAATTTTGGGAGCCGTGTATCAGTCATTATTGATTGTGTTGAAGTCTTTACCAACAGGCCATCAAGTCTCATAGCTAGAGCAGTTACATGGTCAAACTATAAGCACCATAACACTGTAACGTTTCTTATCGGTGTTACCCCACAAGGTGGAACTTCATTCATTTCTAAAGCCTGGGGAGGGCGGGTTAGTGACAAACACTTAACTGATAATTGTGGGACATTAGAGAAGTTACCTCCAGGGGATATAGTGTTAGCTGACAGGGGGTTTGACATTGCTGACAGTGTTGGTCTTTATGGAGCATCCCTGAACATCCTGCATTTACACGTGGAAACAGCCAGTTGTCAGCAATAGAAGTTGAACAAACAAGAAAGATAGCGACTGTAAGAATACATGTGCAGCGTGTAATTGGTTTAGTTAGGCGCAGGTATGTCATTTTGCAAAGTATCTTACTGATAGACACTATTACTGCTAAGCCTGGACAATCTTTGTCACCTATTGATAAGATTGCTAAAGTTTGTTGTGCATTGTGTAATTTATCTCCATCAATTGTTCCTTTGCAATAATATTGATACGAGTCGTTTGTGACATACTAGCAACATTTTGTATTTTTCATATTTAAAAGATGTTTTGTCAGAATGTTAGTATACTTTCATTGAAGTATTATTATTGACACTGTCATTGAAATAATTAAAAGAAATGACACATACATGTACTTGCATTTATTGATCAGCCTGACAAGAAGGACAGAACCAGTGTCCTGTTGGAGCTAGGTCCATTCTCAGACACTTCATATGGTACCAAAGCATTTTACAATTGTTATTGTCACACCCAATGAGTTGGCTTCCCTGAATGTCTTCTCTGCAGTAGCACCAGGGCCCACTTTCACCATCCTCTTCTTCCTCTTCTTCTACATTAAGTGGAATAGGCCTGGTGTACCATGTTCCTAATATTTCACCAACAGTGTGCAATTTAGAAGCCTTGGCTACAGCTGCTTCCCAAAATACACGATTTGCATAGATGCGTTGAATATGAACATCCTGTTCAGTCCAAACCACAAACTCCCAGTATTCCACATCAATGATGAAGATCTGTGCCTGTACGTGATAACAGTATGCACGTTTGTGATCCAGTGATATGTTGCCGTCAATCTCCATGAAGCAGCTGTTTCTTTGACCGGCAGCTTCACATGTTGTTGATTGTTTGTAACAAAATGGACATTTTATCTCGCAGCATCCAGTACCACAGCAATCACAATTCACCATTCCATCGGGTGAAGCTCCAAGATGAGGCCACTGGGGATTCATGGTGAGACCACTGTCGGACACAACAAAGTGCTCATGGGCTCCACACATCTTTCTTTCATCAGCTTCTCTTGCAAATCTTTCACGTGTACAACCCCATCTAAAGAAAGAAAGAACTAATAATTAGTGATCAAATTAGTGATGCTTCTTCAGATGCAACAATCTGTAATAATTGCAAAACTTTACATTCATATGATTGTATTTAGTGTTGAGGGGAGAAAATGTTGGGAAATATAACTTATTTCTAATGAAAATAAGCATGTTTACCTGGTAGCTGAAGATGTGAACGTGTGCTTCTGGACAGCAGATGCTCTTTATTAAACTCCTCCAGGGTTTTGCTGGGTCTGTGTGGCAGGCTGTAATTCTTCCAGCACGCCGGTTGAACCAGACTTTGGGTTGAGCCTGTAGTTTGGTTTCCTTTTCAATGACTTTACATTCTTCGTCTGTTATGGAAATAGAAATCTTCTCACAGGCACTTAACAAATCCACATAATTCATAGCCATGAATTCATCGCTGTGAAGTGCGGTCGATGGTTGAGGGATGCCTTCTGTCTCTGTTGGTACCAGTTCCTCGTTGTAGGGTGCAACAAGAGTTAGTACTGCAGCTTTTACACCAGAAGCAGCAATGCCAGAATACAACTTCTCAATATCTTCATTAGATGAAGCCACCAGCCTTGCTCTCGTTTTACCTCTGGACCAGGTGTTGTGCCGTCTCTCACCTCACAACCAAGTGTTTTTTGTCTTTTTTGGCGGAGGTAAAATCCATATCGCTGGTAAATAAGGCACTTTCTTTACATGCGATGCCATTTGCTCTTTTCTTCTGTGCATGTTTTGTTTGGCTTATTCTTGAGACTACTTCACTTCCGTAAAGCAAAGCACCAATGTGAGAACATGCTTCTCTTAATCCAGCCATACAATCACAGTGTGCGAGGATAACATCGCCGCTCTTCTCACTCACAACCCACGGCGTGAGCGGTGTATCTCGAGCTCTTTGAGAGTGATCTACACGGGCATGGACGAGCACCCTGTCATCTTTCAGTGGTTTGGTAAGAAGACTACCAACCCAGCCAGAAACAAAGACATTAGAAGCATCTAAGCTCTTGTACGCCTTCATTTGTGCGTTGGTTGCCCACGACGTTTGTAGTACAAGGTAGTTCACAATATCCAGATATTCAATCGGAGGTAATGAATCTAAATCCTCAATATAATCCGACGGCTTCAGCGTGTACGGGTCACGGCCGCACATTTGGACTTTCCCTCTGAATGTTGCCTTTGCAGAGGATCCAGAGAGTCAACATACTTTGAAGAAGTCGGAGTTGTATTGCTGCTGTTGTTCGCTTTAGACGCCATTGTTGATTTGTATATCATCCAAAATGGCGTCGCACGCATACGTCACACAGTTTTGTCACGTGTTTGCACACTACCTATGTGTTGAGGTCAACTCTCAATATAAAATCTAAAGAGCTGTCACTATCAGTGAAGCAAGACATCATTAGGCTGAACCATCGAAACAAACACCCCTCCTCCTCCCCCAGCCAGGCTTTTAGCTCGGGGGCTGCAGGAGACCTGGACCTGGAAGTGGAATGTTCTGCAATGGCCAAGTCAGTCACCTGACCTGAATCCAAGTGAGCATTTCACTTGCTGAAGACAGAACTGAAGGGAAACTGCCCAAAGAACAAGCAGGAAGTGAAGACAGCTGCAGTGGAGGCCTGGCAGAGCATCACCAGGGACCGAACCAGCGTCTGCTGATGTCTCTGGGTTCCAGACTTCAGGCTGTCGTTGACTGCAAAGGATTCTCAACCAAATATTCAAAGTGACAATTTGATTTATGATTATGTTACTTTGTCCAATTACTTTTTAAAAAGGGGACACCACGTATACGATGTGTTGTAGTTCCTCCACCGTTCATCTGATCTGGATGTAAATACCCTCAAACTAAAGCTGGAAGTCTGCACTTAAAGCACATGTTGATTGTTTCATTTCAAGTCCATGGTGGTCGTGTACAGAGCCAACATGATGAACATTGTGTCAATGTCCAAATATTTATGGGCCTAACTGCACCTGCCTCAAGAGGTCCACACAGTAACCCTGCTCTCTTACCTGCTTGTGTGGCAGCATGGCACGCGTTGGCCACGCCGGCATGACGGCAGATGAGGTGACGGAAAACATCGAGGCTGCTTTCCAAACAGTGGCGGCCAAACTACGCACGGTGAGTCGAGCTGCGCACAGAGTTGTCTTGTGATTTGTGATCCTAAAGGTTAAATCCTTGATCCATATGTGTTTCATAAAGTGTTATTGTGTTGGCTCTTTGCAACATATAACTTGTTCCATTTGATTTGTTGCTTTTGCTCGTTTACAGCCGTCTTTAACTTTTGTCCACCCCAAACTCTTAATGACTGTTTACAGAAAAGTCCGGTGATAAAGCTCATCCATATAAAGAGCCAGACGTCGGGGGCCCTGCCCATCTACACGTCAGACCTGAACCACCTCAGCGTGCTGGACGAGGCAGAGAAACAGGCTCAGGCTGCCAGGCAGGAGGTGAGAACACGTTCAGACTCGCCGGTCATCGTGTGCCTGAGCTTCATTTATACAAACGCTCAAATAACCAGTTTGTGATTTTCCAGGCTGCGGCCAAAAAGCAGGCGAAGAAGAACAAGGCGGCGGAGGAGAAGAAAAGCGCGGTGACGGGGGGAGAGATCCCACAGCTGGTTCCCATAGCAACACCTAGCAAAAAGCCCAAACTGGAGGTCAGTGCTGCTGCAAGATTTAAACAGTCATTTAAATATGTCAACTGGCCTCATTGCTTCTTTGTTTTTGTTTTGTAGAAGGCACCCAAACCTGCTGCAGCGAAGAAAGGAAGGAAAGGAAAGAAAGCACCAAACAAAATGACCAAGACATCTGGAAAGACTGAGTCCAAAGGGAAGAGAAGAGTTCCCAAAGTGAAGTGATTGTCAGAGCGTCTTCACACATGACGCTCTCAACATGGACGTTATATTACGGGACCAGGTTGTTCAGACTGGTCAATATATTCACTCTGTTCTGTCTTTCTTTGCTCGGATGATGCAGATTATAAAGTGGAACTGAAATGATCTTTGGCTGTGTTGTGTTCTCTAAATGATGAATAATAAAAGTGTTCATTATAATAGAGATGTTTTATCATAGCAGGAGAAGGTGGAGCTGATGTTGTCAACAATGGCTGTTTACTGATGTGCATCAATAATCCATGTTAGTGATGAACAGTGAAGGTGCAGCACTTATTCACTTTAATGCTGCTATTTCCCCGAGTTGGTCAATTTGACTTCAGCGTGACAAGAAAAACAATGTTTTGTAAAGCGTCTCGACGCTGCTGTTTATTAATGTTGCCCTCCAACATACGGAAACACTTTGTCCCAGAAGTGTTGCAGCACATTTCATATAACTGTTAATTATTGCTTCACCTGCCCTGTTATGATGCTATAAGTGACTAATGTGCGTCACTGTACGAGGACAGCAACTAAGGTTTACAACATAAAACATTACATGTGAGCAAAAGTTAAAATGCAATATGTGAATTTAATAAAACATTTCTTACACTCAACCAACATTTACCTTCGTCCTCCATGTTTGTGCCTAAAAAAACCGTCAACGTTTTCACCGAGTTTGGACTTCAGGACCCAGTTGAGAACTCATTTTTCTGATTGTTCCGACACCACTTGAATGCAGCACACTTACACCTGTGGTTGAAAAAGACCTTTTAAATGCTTATGATGGTTTATGACGGGGGTGTCAAACTCAAATACAGACTGGGCCAACATTTAAAACTGAATAAAGCCGTGGGCCAAGGTTGAACAAATTAACCTTTTAACAAGTTTTGCATTGAATATTGAACAAGCAAGTGACATGCAAGATCGAGTTTCAAATAATAATAATAATTAAAAAATATCAATGGCATATCAAATAAAATGTAAATAAAAATTGAATGCCTCTTTTCTATTTGCAGCCTTCTGAGGTAAATATCAAAATAAACTTTTTCCACAGGCTAATAATACATTTGAAAATAAAATAACAATAATGAATGAATCAAACATTCAAGCCTTGAAGTAGCAAGAGAAAGTGCATGAATAAAACGTTAAGTATTGCTCAGTTTGCTACACTGATTTGCTTTAACACTAAATATGGAACAAGCAACGCTTATATAACTTAATAGTGCAAAACGAAAAAACATCAATGGTATATTAAATAAAATGTAAATAAAAAATGGAATGCCTAACCCTTCTGAGGTAAATATCAACATAACTTTTTCCACAGGCTAATAATACATTTGTAAACAAAATAACAATGAATAAATCAACCATTCAGGCCTTTTTACTGCTCAGTTTGCGACACACTGATCTAATCTGATGTGCCCAAGCCAGATACCTGGCATCTTTTCTTGGATACTAGTTCATTAATGTCGGGGTTCAGGCTTTGAGCTGAGGCAACCTTCATTATCGAACGAAGGTGTTCATCAGTCAGACGTATCCTGTGACACGTTTTCGTCATCTTCATTGAGGAGAAAGGTTGCTCACATAGATAAGTGCTGCCGAACATGGAGAGCAATTGAGCAGCTTGGGTGCGGAGCTGAGGCATTGTGTCAGGGATGAGTTGTGGAAACTGTGCGCACACGGCGGTTAGGGTTAGGGTTAGGGTTAGGGTTAGGGTTAGGGTTAGAGCTCTAGACGGCGGTAGAGATCTGCGTTGTTATGGTTTGGCAGCAGGGGAAATGGCCCAGGTTTCCTTGCAGCAGCTGATTCTCCCACAGGCAGAGTTTAGTTTTAAAAGCTCTCACTGACGAGTACATATCTGTGATGATGCGGCCCCGCCCCTGTAGCTGCAGGTTCAGCGCATCAAGATGGCTTGAGATGTCACACAGAAAGGCCAGCTCACACAGAAACCTTTGCTCCCAGAGCTCTGCTGTGTCCTTCCCTTTGCTTTGCAGAAACTGACATATTTCTTCACGCAGCTCGAAAAATCTGTTCAGTACTTTTCCGCGGCTGAACCATCTCACCTCTGTGTGATACGGCACGTCTGTGTGTTCCGAACCAAACTCGTCCAGAAAAGACTTAAACTGGCGGTGATTCAGACCTTTGGCTCTTATAAAGTGAACAACTTGTGTTACTGTGGTCATAACATGTTCCATCTTTAGGGCTTTAGCACACAGTGACTCTTGATGTATGATGCAGTGATAAACAGATAGCTCACCTGCACAGTTCTCTTCCCGCATCTTTTCACGAATCGTGCCCACCAGTCCATTCTTTGTACCACTCATCGCTGGCGCACCATCAGTGGTTAATCCCACGAGTTTATCCCACGGCAGGTTTATTTCACTTACACATTTGCAAACCTCCTCAAAGATGTCCTTCCCTGTGGTTGTGCCATGCATGGATTTAAATCCCAAAAGCTCCTCCGTAACACACAGATTTGAGTCGACACCGCGGATGAAGACTGACAGCTGCGCAGTATCAGACGCGTCAGTGCTCTCGTCCACAGCAAGGGAAAGAGAAACTAAATCTTTTCCCTCTTCCATCAGCTGGTCACAAGATCACATGTGCGCTCAGCTATTGTGTTCCTGCTCAGGCTTACGTTTGAAAAGGCCTGCTTTTTCTCTGGGCACACTTGGTCACAAACTTTCAGCATGCACTTTTTAACAAACTCTCCCTCATTAAAGGGTCGGGCTGATCTTCTGCCACGATAGAACTTGCCTTTACAGCAGCCTCATTTTGTGCTGTGACTTTTTTGAACATATTCTGTTGTGAAACCAAACCTCTTTTCATCTCCTCTACTTTCTGGCTCCTTTGAGTCGTGTCCAGGTCCTTGTACTTGTCCTGGTGTTTCGTTTCATAGTGTCGCCTAATGTTGTACTCCTTAGTTACCGACACGTTGGCTCCACAAACGAGACAAACAGGTCTGTCTTTTACATATATAAACAGATATTCTGTCTCCCACCTGTCCAGAAAAGTTCTGTTTTCTGCCTTCCTTTTCGCCATTGTTGGTAGGGGTAACACAGTGACACTGACAGTTGTAGAATGAGGCCGCAGCACGTCTGGGAGAGAGGCACGGGGAGGCGGGGGGAGCCGGCCGGCTTTCAGCAGAAGCGTTGCGCAAGAACACGGATCGCTACTGACAGAGGAGAGAGCATGGCTGGCGCGCCAAAACAACAGCAGAGCATTATGGGATTTGTAGTATTAGCGGTGAATGCGCTGTATAATACCGGCGGGCCAGCTCTAATGTTAATTTGATATTGCCTCAAGGGCCAAATTAAATTACACGCCAGAGTTTGACACCCATGGTTTATGACGTGATTATTCACGTGTAGTCAAAGTGGTGATTTATGAGCCAACTTCTTTTAATGGGGCGTTCAAATGCTGCAGGAAATTGTAGTATTACTGGTGTCCCCCTTTCACAATCTGCACTTCTCTATCATAAAGGCATGAAAAGCCCAACAAATAAAACTAAAACAAAAGAAAAGTACAATTTTAAAACATTTAGACAATATTTATTGTCACTTAACATTGAACTTTACAGATATATATAATACTGTAGATATGTGTAGTGTTCTTCTCGGGCTTCATTTAACTGGTTCACATCTTGATTTAACTCTCAACCAGTGTTAGAATAAATCAGAGCAGTTTAACCCAGACTAGCACGTCCTGGGTTAAACTGCTCTCTGTGGCTGATGATGCTGACAGGTGGTCTATTTGCTTTATTTAGTCACAAATCTAAATCACATTGGGCTGAGTGCTTATGTTCTGTGACCTCAGACCTGAGTGGGTATGTTTGGTGAAAAACGTTGTGCTTTGTCTCATAGTGGCGTTTCACATCACCACTTTAATGAGCACCACGGTCTCTGAGCACATGAGACGCTGGTGTTGTGCTCCAGGGGGAAGGATGAACATGAAGGAGTCTGGGTTGAAAGCTCTGTTGACTTCTCTCTTCTTGGAGAGGCCATGAGTAGTTCTTGTTCTCTCCCTGTCTGCCGCTCACTCGTCTGTGTTTCTCTCCCTGTCTGCCGCTCACTCGTCTGTGTTTCTCTCCCTGTCTGCCGCTCACTCGTCTGTGTTTCTCTCCCTGTCTGCCGCTCACTCGTCTGTGTTTCTCTCCCTGTCTGCCGCTCACTCGTCTGTGTTTCTCTCCCTGTCTGCCGCTCACTCGTCTGTGTTTCTCTCCCTGTCTGCCGCTCACTCGTCTGTGTTTCTCTCCCTGTCTGCCGCTAACTCCTCTTTCCGTCTGTCACGCGCCTCTCATCTGTATTATTCAGAGTCCCAATGTTTGCCGGTTGGAATGCACACACTTGATTGGCTGAGTAGCGTGACGTGGGATGGCTTAACTCGCATGTAATTGGTCTGTGAGTTTCCTGTACCGCTAAACCAGTGCCGTAAAAACGAGAGAAGCTGCGCAGGTTAAAATAGAAAATCCCTCAATAATTTATTATGTAAATCAAATCAAATGTATTTATATATAAAGCCCACTATCACAAATTATACATTTGTCTCAGTGTGCTTTACAGACTGTACAGGATACGACACCCTCTGTCTTTAGACCCTCTGTCATTAGCCCCTCTGTCCTTAGACCCTCTGTCCTTAGTCCCTCTGTCCTTAGTCCCTCTGTCCTTAGACCCTTTGTCCTTAGACCCTCTGTCTTTAGACCCTCTGTCCTTAGACCCTCTGTCCTTAGTCCCTCTGTCCTTAGTCCCTCTGTCCTTAGACCCTTTGTCCTTAGACCCTCTGTCTTTAGACCCTCTGTCCTTAGTCCCTCTGTCCTTAGACCCTTTGTCCTTAGACCCTCTGTCTTTAGACCCTCTGTCCTTAGACCCTCTGTCCTTAGTCCCTCTGTCCTTAGACCCTCTGTCATTAGACCCTCTGTCCTTAGACCCTCTGTCCTTAGTCCCTCTGTCCTTAGACCCTCTGTCCTTAGACTCTCTCCTTAGACCCTCTGTCCTCAGCCCCTCTGTCCTTAGACCCTCTGTCCTCAGCCCCTCTGTCCTTAGACCCTCTGTCCTTAGACTCTGTCCTTAGCCCCTCTGTTCTCAGACCCTCTGTCCTTAGACCCTCTGTCCTTAGTCCCTCTGTCCTTAGACCCTCTGTCATTAGACCCTCTGTCCTTAGACCCTCTGTCCTTAGTCCCTCTGTCCTTAGTCCCTCTGTCCTTAGACCCTCTGTCCTTAGACTCTCTCCTTAGACCCTCTGTCCTCAGCCCCTCTGTCCTCAGACCCTCTGTCCTCAGCCCCTCTGTCCTTAGACCCTCTGTCCTTAGACTCTGTCCTTAGCCCCTCTGTTCTCAGACCCTCTGTCCTTAGACCCTCTGTCATTAGACCCTCTGTCCTTAGTCCCTCTGTCCTTAGACCCTCTGTCCTTAGACTCTCTCCTTAGACCCTCTGTCCTCAGCCCCTCTGTCCTTAGACTCTCTGTCCTTAGACCCTCTGTCCTCAGACCCTCTGTCCTTAGACCCTCTGTCCTTAGTCCCTCTGTCCTTACACCCTCTGTCCTTAGACCCTCTGTCCTCAGACCCTCTGTCCTTAGACCCTCTGTCCTTAGACCCTCTGTCCTTAGACTCTGTCCTTAGACCCTCTGTCCTTAGACCCTTGCATCACACAAGGAGAAACTTCCTAAAAGAAACCCCATAATTAAAGGGGAACATGGAAGAAACCTCGGGGAGAGACTGAGGAGGGATCCCTCTCCCAGGACGGACAGACGTGCAGTAGATGTCGTGTGTACAGGATAAACAACATACTCTTTTTAATCATGGACATGCATATAATTCTGATCACAAGTATAAGAATATAACATCATACATAGTAATGCGTATGGTACTTTAATCAAGGTATAAAAGTACACAAATATACATACATAGTAAAGTGTACGTCACATGGATCAAGATATAAAAGTACAGCAACATACATGGTGATGTGTTCAGTACATAAATCAAAGTATAAAAGTGCAGTGTGCATCTGAGACTGAGCAAGTGACACTAAGATGATAAATTCATGTTTCCACAATAGCGTTAACCCCTTTCCACACAAAAAGGAGCACGAGACGTGAATGCCACTATTTCAGCCACTGATTCACACAATAAAGCTGCTGATGAAACGCAGGAGGAGTTGCCAACAGGGAGGGACATTGAAAGTGAAAGTAACAAGTCGGACTGACAGACGCCATTTTCTCGTCGACAGAGCCGCAGCAGCAGAACAGGGTGAGTGTTAACAGCAGCTCTGCTGGGGTTTTACACATTCATTCTTTAGTGTGTCCTGCTGTGTGTCTCTAACAAGCAGAGTCCTGGAGTCCAATGTGATGAAATGTTTGTGAGCATCATCGCTACATGTCACACAGCAGCACAGTCCAGATGGAGAGCAGCCTCACAACCCGTCACCCTCCGGATCAATGCTTGTTCTTTCTCCAACCAGTCAACACTAAACTTCTTCTTCTTGCTTTTTACCTTCTAAAAGTTCAAATTAACTTTGTGTCCGTTTCGGGGCGGAACTCCCGGAAGTAGTTTCAAAATAAAAGCCGATATGATGACAGTTCTGAGTGAGTTGAGCTTTATTTAATATATATAGTACCTAACATTTCTTCACATTATCTATGTAAATACGTGTTTCAGTTATTACACAAGATAATACATTTATTAGTTCATTATATCACAATATAAACAACACAAGCACAAACTACTTTATCATTTAGTAGAAATACATTTATTTTCAGTTATTTCTCCGTTTACTTTGATCACGGATACAATTCAATCCAGAGAGTCGGAGAGTCTGTCTGTCAGCAAGGAACACTTTTTACATTTACACTTTTATTTCTGCTCATTTCCGTTCAGTCACGTGAGGCTGATGATTCCTGAGCTTCTGCTTTGATAGGAGTTATATATTCTCTACTTTACCTGAAGCATTTAGCCTCATCAATCATCTCCAGCGTTCAAAAGACACCACCATCATCATCTGGTTATTAAATAATGGATCCACAATCAGAATATCAATAAGTACTTTTACTGAAGTACTGCACTTGAGTAAATGTCCTTTATACTTGTACTGCACTACATCTCAGAGGGAAACATTGTTCTGCTCTCAGTTCTTCCTGTCAGTTAAACATGTATCTCCAGATGATGTTTGTGATGAACTGAAGGATGAAGTTTCCTTTAGGAGAAGATTCTTCTGCTTCAGATAAATAATACTTTATACTGTGTGTGTGTGTGTGTGTGTGTGTGTGTGTGTGTGTGTGTGTGTGTACAGTAACTCTCAGACTGGAGAAGATGAATGATTTAACAGATGAGGAGGAGGACGGCTCAGTGTCTGCAGTCCCCAGCTGTCTGTCTCTGAAGAGTGACTGGTCTATGAGACCACCTCTACATCTTCAGTAATGAACCTGGACCCTCAGACACAAAGTAAGAGTCTGTTTCTTCTGTAAACTGACCTGAAGAGGATTCAGTTTTTATGTTCTCTTATAATCTACTGTTGTATGATAACATAAGCCCAGTAGAGTACAGTAAAGAAACACAGTAGACAACTGGGACTAAACTGTTATCATGTTGGAGACATAGGTTGTACCAATCAGTGAACATCAGCCAGCACTATTGTGATGTGTTATAAAGAACGTGTTCATCTCCACAGAAAGAAGAGCAAAACTCCTGTTTCTGTGGAGGAGCAGCGGTCCAGCTGTGCTTTGTGTCAGGACGTCCTGAAGGATCCAGTCTCTACCAGCTGTGCACACAGTAAGACTGTACATCTGTCTGCTGCTGTCTTCATGTCTGAAAACAGGATTCTTCCTGCTTCATTTGTTTGTGCAGCACATTATGATCTGTTATATATATTTATTAATCTCACATGTGTCTTCTCTTTCAGCAGATAGAGGTCTGCAGGAGGTTTTAGATGAACATAGGATCAGTCTGAAGAGGAGATGTGAACGTGTGACTGAAGGAAGTGAAGAAACAGTGAGTAAAACCCTCCTCAACAGGATCTACACTGAGCTCTACATCACAGAGGGACTGAGTGAAGAGGTTAATACTCAACATGAGGTGAAGCAGCTTGAGACAGCTTCCAAGAAAAAGATCCTCCGTGACGCTCCAATCAAGTGCCACGACATCTTTAAAGCCTCACCTGACCAACAGGTACACATCAGAGTCGCTCTGACGGTCGGCGTCGCTGGCGTTGGAAAAACCTTCTCCGTGCAGAAGTTCACTCTGGACTGGGCAGAGGGTTTGGAAAACCAAGATGTCAGTCTGCTGATTCCGCTTTCCTTCAGGGAGCTGAACTTGATCAAAGCTGAGCAGTACAGTCTTCTCAGGCTGCTCCATGTTTTCCATCCAACCTTACAGAAGGTCACAGCAGAGACGCTCGCTGTCTGTAGCGTTTTGTTCATCTTTGACGGCCTGGATGAAAGCAGACCTTCACTGGATTTCCACAACAATGAGGTTGTGTCTGATGTCACACAGCAGTCATCAGTCAACGTGCTGTTGACAAACCTCATCAGCGGGAATCTGCTTCCCTCGGCTCTCGTCTGGATAACTTCCCGACCTGCAGCAACCAATCAGATCCCTCCTGCACGTGTGGACAGGGTAACAGAAGTACGAGGCTTCACTGACGTCCAGAAGGAGGAGTACTTCAGGAGGAGATTCAGTGATGAAGAACGGTCCGGCAGAATCATCTCTCACATCAAGACATCCAGGAGCCTCCACATCATGTGTCTGATCCCCGTCTTCTGCTGGATCACTGCTACAGTTCTGGACCACATGTTGACTACAGACCAGAGAGGAGAGCTGCCCCAGACCCTCACTGACATGTACTCACACTTCCTGCTGGTTCAGACCAAGAGGAAGAAGCAGAAGTATGATGAGGGACATGAGACGAGTCCACGGGAGCTGACGAAGGCTGACGGGAAACTTCTTCTGAAGCTGGGGAGGCTGGCGTTTGAACATCTGGAGAAAGGAAACATCATGTTCTACCAAGAAGACCTGGAGCAGTGTGGTCTTGATGCCACGGAGGCCTTGGTGTACTCAGGAGTTTGTACAGAGATCTTCAAAAGAGAGAGTGTGATCTTCCAGAAAACAGTCTACTGCTTTGTTCATCTGAGCATTCAGGAGTTTCTGGCTGCAGTCTACCTGTTCCACTGTTACAGCAAGAGGAACACAGAGGTACTGAAGGACTTCCTGGGGACACTGGGAGAATGACTTCCTGGGGATCACTGGAGAATGACTCATCCCTGGATGTCTTCCTGTCTGAAGCCATGAAGAAATCCCTCACAAGTAAGAATGGCCACCTGGACCTGTTTGTCCGCTTTCTCCACGGCCTCTCTCTGGAGTCCAACCAGAGACTCTTAGGAGGCCTGCTGGGTCAGACACACAACAGTCTACAAATGATCCAGAGAGCCATCAACACCCTGAAGAAGATGAGGAGTAACACTATCTCTGCTGACAGAATGATCAACATCTTCCACTGTCTGACAGAGATGAAGGACCTCTCAGTACATCAGGAGATCCAAGAGTTCCTGCAGTCAGAGAACAGATCAGAGAAGGAACTCTCTGATATCCAGTGCTCAGCTCTGGCTCACATGCTGCAGATGTCAGAGGAGGTTCTGGATGAGTTGGACCTGGAGAAGTACAACACGTCACGGGAGGGACGACGGAGACTGATTCCAGCTGTGAGGAACTGCAGAAAGGCTGTGTAAGTCCAGATGTGATTAACTTTATAAATCAGAGTAGATTAGAAGTTTAGTTCTTCAAATATACACGAGAAAATTCATTTTATTGAATAAATATATCCACTTTTTACTTCATGATTTAGTTTCAGATGTTCTTGAGCTGTTTCAAACGCTGTGAGAGCAAAACAAGTGTTTTCAGCTTCTATCTGTGAAGTTCATGAACACATTTCTATTTATTTGTAATAATTGTGACACTTGACAGTTTCTTCCTCTCATTACATTCCTTTGGGGGATGGAGGCGACATGCAGACCTTGTCAAACTAAAGACTTTAGAGGTGCTCGAGGTTTCATCACATTTTACAGTTCTGAGTGAATGCAGAGAAGTTGTTGTTACATTCTAGCAGTTTCTTCATCATTACATCAGACACACAGGTAATACCTGAGTCTTTATATTAACATTTATTTCTGTACATCTCTGATACTTTCAATGATTTGTTTCCTTTCTGTTGCGTTTGTCAACAGTCAGTGACAGCAGAAGGTAGCTAGCAGAGACAGACCTAGGATCAGATCACACTGACACACTGTGGACATTATGGAAGCCTCAATGTAACTGCAGCACTACTCTCTCCCTTCATCTGCAACATTAAACACATATTACAAGTCTGCAGGTGATAAGTGATGAGAGTTATTGTTTCATGTCAAACACAGTGAGATCAGATGAACCACTGATGTCACAGCGGCTTGTCCTGCCTCGTGTTCTGAAGATGCCAGAGCAGAGACAGGGGAGTTCAGACGCAGTTACAACACACAAAGAATTCCTTACGCCGTTTATAATCCAACAACACTAAAGAACATCTAAATATAACTGGGAAACTGCAGATGTGTGTAAGAATCACTTTAGATTACCTGCTCATGAATCCATCGTGCTCTTTGCTGCCGTCCTCGCCCCGGATTCCATTTGTAACTTCTCCCCCTTTCATGTAGGCCTCAATCTTTCTAATAGAGGTTCAGTATCCTGTGGGCATCTCCCGAGTATCCTGGGGGGGGGACAATGCATATATTAAACTCAATAAAGATATTAAAATGTCTAACAGCAAATGTTTTGTCATCAAATGCATGAAATAAATGAATGTTTCCTCTTTCATAATAACACATTTTGTAATATATGTGTCCTGACAGACTTTATGGATGTAACATCTCAGACACTGATTGTGAAGTCGTGGCCTCAGCTCTGAAGTCCAACCCCTCCCACCTGAGAGAGCTGCACCTGTATATAACATCACTGAAGGATTCAGCAGTGAAGCCGCTGTCTGCTGGACTGCAGAGTCCAAACTGTAGACTGGAGACGCTGAGGTCAGTTCACTGACTGTAGCTCGTGTAGTAAATATAATTGGCACAATTTGCAGAAGGTGAAGACGTTGTAATTATTATTATATTGTCTTCTTTATTTCTCAAATGTCTGAATATTGTGGAGAATGACGTAAAGTAGAGAAAGTAAATGTTTGACGGGACAGTTGTTGAGCTTCCACAGACTCACATTGTGCTCCATGAGTCAGTGAAGAAGATGTCAGTACTGAGGTGTGTGAGAGATATGAAGGAGGTTGTTAAACATCTGATGACAGAGAGAAACAGGCTGCAGAGACTTTGAGCTTTGATTACCAACACATTTGTATCATTGCTGACAGTGACCTCTAAACTTCTTCAGCTCTGAACAGATTATTAAACCTTAATAATAATAATAATAATAATAATAATAAGCTTTATTTGTAGAGCACCTTTCATACAAGAACTACAGCCCAAAGTGCTTCACAGCAGAAACATCAAACTTAGTAGAAGATGAGACAGAGCATTTACAGCACAATAATCACAGTGTTGATGTAAATGAGTGTGAAGTCAATTAAAATAATATAAATAACAGAATTAAAATAGTATAAATAACACTGGAGATCATGCCTAGTATCTGTATCTGTGCCGTACTTAACGACCTCCTGAAACCACGTTCATCACCATTCTTGTAGATGTTTGAAAGGATCAGAGCCACATGTTGAAAGCATGAGATCCACAATGGGCCCCTGTGGCCCTTCAGCTGGTTTACTCCCTTTGCTACACATTCTTCAGAGTCTTCCCGTTTCATAAACAAACCCCACTTTGTTAAGTTTGATGAAATCTATCGGTTAAAGACAGTTTTTCTCCAACAATATTCTTTAATCTTTCACTTTTCCACTAATTGTGTAAAGAACATGAAACACATTTATCAGAGGAGCTTCCTCTTGTTCCCGTGGTAACACCGTCTGTCTGATCTCAGGCTTTTCAAAAATACACACCTTTACACATTCAGTGTTCCACCTTGAACTAACTCAAGCAGCAACATTGTTTTCTAAAGTTACATCATGTTTTCTTTATTCAGATTGGGGGGCTACAGTCTGTCAGAGTTCAGCTGTGCTTCTCTGGTCTCAGCTCTGAAGTCCAACCCCTCCCATCTGAGAGAGCTGGACCTGAGGGACACCGAGCTGCAGGATTCATCAGTGAAGCTGCTGTGTGACCTTCTGGAGAGTCCAGACTGCAGACTGGAGGCTCTCAGGTCAGTTCACTGACTCTCTGGTACTACTGTAGATCCAACATGTTTAATAATTATTGAACATAATTTATGTTCATAAATAATTTACATCATAAAGTCGTAACTTTCCTTTTGTTCATATTTTGACTTTTCTTGCACTAAATTGAGTGTGCAGTCACAGAAGACGAGTGTTTGTTAAAGCAGCTGTAGCAAATGTCCACTGTTAGTTATTAAAGTACATTTATGTTCACGTGTGGTAAACGCTCACATCTGTATACAGAAGGTCATCTGAACTAATATTAGTGTACACTGATGAAGTTTACTTTCTCAAGCACAAAGAATTCTTTGTTTCCTTCATTTCAATGTGTTTCCACAGATAATAAAGTAGAAGCTGATGTTATGATGAGCACAATAACAGAATGACAGCGTCACTCCAATTCATGGATTAGGACGTAGTAATGTTGAGCCACACATTTAAACCTGAACACATCTGATTGGATTATAAATGGATTTGTATCCACATCATGTTTTCTTTATTCAGATTGTGGAACTGCAGTCTGTCAGAGATCAGCTGGGCTTCTCTGGTCTCAGCTCTGAAGTCCAACCCCTCCCATCTGAGAGAGCTGGACCTGAGGGACACCGAGCTGCAGGATTCATCAGTGAAGCTGCTGCGTGACCTTCTGGAAGAGTCCAGACTGCAGACTGGAGACTCTCAGGTCAGTCAGGGTCCGACTCAGTCTCTGCTGGTTCAGCAGTATTGTACTAACAGGGGGGTTAATGTGTTACTCACGTTGGGGAATCCCCCAGTTCTACCTTCCACTTGTAGCCTAGCTTAGCAGAACTAATCAGTGATTTCACTCATTGCCTGCAGGTTCTCCTGTTCTTTCATCTGGTGTTTCTTTTCTTTCATTCTTCCACTAACAATAAAACACAAGCTGACAATGCAAAGCCAAGCAACATGTTACAAGTTGTAACTTTGGAACTTGTGATTTCACAGAAGAGTGAGACAGGTAGTGTGTTTGGTTCTTGGATCCAGACTAAAGACGAGTTACTTCCTGTAATGCAGGCTCAGAGCTGTCTGCAGTCAGTTGTAGTGTTTGCACAGAAGATATGATGCCATGTAAAGCGTTCCATCAGTCGGCTCGTGTCAGGACTCTGAAGCGCGCTGACTCTAACAACAAACTGTTATTTAAACCTGAGACGTAACTTTTGGGATTGTGTTCCTACAGGATCGATGGCGAAGTTGATCACAGCTGAGGAACACACAACATGTGAGTATTGCAGCATATCCTCCATTCATCCAGATATTACATGAACATCTGATCTTAACATGAGATGCCCTCATCGTACACAAACTACTTTCAATTGTGTTTCTGTTTGATATATAAAATATATATTCTATTTCTAAAATATTCCAGAATGTTGTCTGCTAATGTTTCTCAGCTTCATTCAAGTTTTCATTGAGTTCTTTCTCTTGTTGTCCTTCAGAGGACTCCATCAAACTGGATGTGTGAACAAACCTGCCCGAGGAAGACAGCAAGGTGAAAGAGGAGCAGCTGCACAGTGTGAAGTATATTTATGGAGCTTCACCACAGAATCAAATGTAGTTATTGGTAATTGTTTGCCTGGGACCGACCTGCAGGCTCAGCTTGTATTAGCTCAGATCAACTGGTCCTCCTGCTGGAGAGACGAGTGGAAGATGGAGCAGTTCATATCTAAAGATATATATATATATAATTAACTTGGGTTACTTAAATATATTTCTTAAAGCTTAAAGTGCATCAACCTGTTCACCTTTCATAAGTTCTCTTGCTGGAGTTCTGATATACACTTGTACTTGTTTAAACTTCATCAGACTTCTTGTTTCTGAGACTCATCGTCGCATCTTAAACATTATTCTTATTATGGCCACACAGTAAATACATCACCTTCATCAATACAAGCATCTTATGGCACATGTACAATAAGTGCGTTCACTCTTCAGTAAGTTAGTGAGATGACTGCACTGCATGGACTCCACCACAGAGGTGTATGCTGGAGTGTGCACACTTAGGTTCCCTCTAACAGACTCATTTAAATGTTCATCACTCTTGTTATAACTTTCTAACTTCATGGTGAACTCTGTAAAGAAGAAGAACGTAAGTGTTTCTCATTATAATGACATATTACTGAAGTTGATTTATTCCAGCTCTATTTCATATTTCTTATTGTTGTTATGCATTTATTTGTATTCTTCTTCTTGTTTCTCTGTTTATGTTGAGTACATGTCTCAACATGTGTGTATTTGAAGGTTTTTTATATTAGAATTGAGGGATTAAAAACATCATTCATGTTCTCCTCATTTATTTCTACTCTTTTACAGAAGATCTGTTCATTTCTGTGCTTTTAAATGTTTAAAGTTATACATGGGATAAGCACTTTATTACCAAAGAGGAGTTCCTCCTTTAACCTAGCAGGAGGCGCTGTTGCACTTCACTTTAAACATGTGTGATGAGTTTACAGCTGTCAGGAAATGTGGGACTTTTGGCCATCATGTTGTCATTGCCTATATTTAGAAACAATATATATAATTAGTTTGGTGATATAGTGTTGTATTCATTCCACACTGCTATTTCACACTTCTGGTTAAATGCTAAACTACATTTATTTGTCTTAGTACTTGTAATAAAGTGTAATCTTATGTTACGTTCCCTGTTAGTCTGGAGGAAAGGGAAGTAACAAGTAGAAATAAAATAACCCGGGTGAAGAAAGGAAAACGAGGCAACAGATTTAGTAAAGTAAAAACAAAGAGCATTTAATTCACATTGGAAAGTAAAGCGCCCCCACCAATACAGAAAGGCAAAACTCAAAACAACTGAAACAGAAAGCGACACCAGATATGGCAGAACAAAGCAACTCCACAAGTTGCTGTTCTGTTGCACAGCTCCTGAACAACTCCAACACGTAGAGGACCAACACCAGTCTCAGCACCAGCAGTGGTGGTTCTACACCCTCATCACTGGGGGGGGGCCTGGCTGGGGAGTGAGTTACAAGAAAAGTGCTATACAAGTCTAAAGTATTGTTATTATTATTATTAATATTAATATTAATAAAAGTCTTTAGTGCAGAGCTTCATTTCTTCACTTTCTCCCGACCTGTTGCATTTAAATCCCCCGTCTCTCTGTCGCTCTGTATCTGGCCTGTACCACTACACTCGCTGTCTTTGGAGCGTCTGCCCCCCTTCCTTTTCCAGAAAGGAGAAGGGGGGGGGGAGATTGCCATAGTTGGCCCACAAAGAAAGTGAGTAGAGAAGGGAGCTGTGGAGAGTTCCCACAGTTGCAGGTGTTAGAAAGACAAAATGAAACAAGGAGTAGAGGGGGGGGGGGGATAAAGTTACAAGGAAATAATGGGGAAAGACAGAAGTTCATTTCACCAAGTATTAAACAATAAGAATTTAACATGGACGTATGAAATGTTCCATTACATTCCTCCCTTTTGATCATTCTATTGATCAAACAACAAGAATAAATATGTACAAGTTCATCACAGGCGTTAGAACATCAACGCTAGAACTTCACAAACATCTAGACGTGGTCATCATGGGCTGGATGGAAAGAAAGTGTGTGTGTGTGCAAGTGGCTGTTTTTGTTCAGAAGTGTGTCTGAGATTTCAAAAAGCAAGCGGGGAGGTTATTACATCATAGTTCATTTAGGTTATCTAAACAAAGTTGTCCTCGCATGTGTCAAATGAGACGTCAGAATCAGACTCAGGTGAGTCTGGTTGGTGTGGAGTCATGTTTTCAGCATCAGTGGCATGTTTTACAAAGGTGTGTGTAACCGCCCCATCTATGGCACGTGTGATCAAGCCACGGGCGCAGGGAATTACACAACAGAAAACGATAGTCAGAACAGTGAGTATTATTCCTGCCGGGCCGTGTGAGCAAAATGGGAAACACAATGATAATTGATATTAAGGTCAAAAAACACATCGAGCCTCTAAGGCCACCAAACCCCAGGTGTTGGAATGGATGCCACGGACGTGGTCTGTCCGTGTAGATGACGTGTAGGTCCCTCGTGGGTGACACAGAAACTCTTCTGCAGGGTCACTTGATGACTTCTCCTAAGTCGGATGATTTGAGGGCAGTGTATCTGCGTACGTCAAATGACGCTCGTTGCTCAAACTGAGGCTAAATCCTTCCAGACTTCAACGACACCCTCGGTGATTCTCTGTTGTGTCTTTAGGTTGTAGTTTGTGTGGTGCTCACCCCTTCGTGCTGTTCTGGAGAGTCAGTGAGGTGAGGCAGTGGTTGCAGTGGCTGGCGTAGATCCAAGTTGCCCTCTCTGCCACCTTCACTGCTGTGTGGGTGGAGAGGAGGATCTGGAAGGGAACCTTGCCACCGTTTGGACTGGTTGAAATGAGTGGAGTGGTGTAGATGCAGGTGATGATGAACTGATGTCACCTGTTTCCTTATGTCAGAGAGAGTGGAGGAAAGGTTACTGCAGTAGGTTAGCATGTTATGTTCACAAGTGTCTGTGGACGGTGCTAGTTGTCTTTGATGATCCGCACCAGAGAGATGTTATCTCACAGAGTAAAGCTTTAGTCACTGGAGCTGCAGTGGCATGTTTAGGTTGTGTAGGTGGTGGGTGAGAAGCCTTTTGTGAACCAAAAGTCATTGATTACACTTCACATTCCTCCCTTTTGACACATGGTCGAACCCATGTCTCAATCCTGCAGTGAGAAAGACTTTTTGGGCAGCAGGTAGCTTACAATCTGTTTTAGACATAAACTGGAGAGCTGAGAGAGAGGAGGGGAGAGATAAGAGAGACATAAGTGTCCTTGGGGAGAGGAAAAGGAAATCATATCTAGAGTCAGTGAAGAAGAAGAAGAAGAAGAAGAAGAAGAAGAAGAAGAAGAAGAAGAAAGAAGAAGAAGGAGAAGAAAGAGAAGAAGAAGAAAGAGAAGAAAGAAGAAGAAGGAGAAGAAGAAAGAAGAAAGAAGAAAGAGAGAAGAAAGAAGAGAAGAAGAAGAGAATAGATATATATTATATATATATATTATAAAAGTAATACAGTAAGTAGACAAATAGGTAACTTGTGTATAATGTATGTATAAATCAAACTATATCTCTGCGCAACTAAAATAACAATGACTTCATTCACTTTGTTACAATAAGACAATTTACATTATAATATTGGAGAATTCGGCTGAATTGAAAACAAGGCAGGATAGTTAATCAGCTGTGGTTTAATTTTGTTCAATTAACACATAGTTAGAACAAATCCCTGTAAAATGATGTACATTTGATCAACTGTCCCTGCTAGCTTGGAAACAGTGTTACCACTAACAGACCGCGTTCAGTGTTACACTAACAGACCACGTTCAGTGTTACACTAACAGACCCACGTTCAGTGTTACACTAACAGACCACTTTCAGTGTTACACTAACAGACCACTTTCAGTGTTACACTAACAGAACCACGTTCAGTGTTACACTAACAGACCACGTTCAGTGTTACACTAACAGACCACTTTCAGTGTTACACTAACAGACCACGTTCAGTGTTACAACTAAACAGACCACGTTCAGTGTTACACTAACAGACCACGTTCAGTGTTACACTAACAGACCACGTTCAGTGTTACACTAACAGACCACTTTCAGTGTTACACTAAACAGACCACTTTCAGTGTTACACTAACAGACCACGTTCAGTGTTACACTAACAGACCACTTTCAGTGTTACACTAACAGACCACTAAGTGATAACTATGCCGTCAAATTACTACACGTTCAGTAACTATTTACACTTACTCCCCCGTAGCTACATAGATACATCTGGCATGGGCCTACGAAAGAAACTGCTGGTGGAAAAGATAGAAAAGTATGCCATCCGCCCACTAATCGATTCCTTTTTTATGAGGATGAGAGCAAAACAATGGTATTTGTTGGCATTAGGCAATCAACGATGAGGCCACTAAAGTCTTGTTGGCAGAATTGCTTTGGACATAATTAAAGCTGTGGACAGAAGCATCCCTCCTAGGTTCAAAGAGGTAGAGGTGTCTGAGGAGCTGGTTCGGTACATTCTGGGCGACATTCTCTCTCAGAGTTTTGCAGAGGCTCTGGACCCTTAACGATGAAGTCGAGTCTGTCAGCTCGAAGCATTTGACGGACTTGATCGTGAAAGAGGTCACAGAAAACGTAAACTGTGCTTTCTTCAAAATAACGAGAGACAAGAGCCTGAATAATCCCGCGCATCCCGCCCCCGCAGACCTTAACATTATGGTGGGTCACGCCTGCAGAATGTTGAGGGCATTCGCAGCCAAAGTAAAAAGTTGCCCTCACCACATCGACCAGATTATGGAAAGAGATCAAGTCAGCCAACCCCAGCAGAACACGAGCAGAACCCGAGCAGAACCCGAGGAGAACCCGAGCAGAACACGAGGAGAACACGAGCAGAACCCGAGCAGAACACGAGCAGAACACGAGCAGAACACGAGGAGAACACGAGCAGAACACGAGCAGAACCCGAGCAGAACACGAGCCGAACACCAG
>NW_021167031.1:0-13447 GCF_900634415.1 Cottoperca gobio
GTCATAGACCGCGGTTTGGAGGCGTCACTGTACTCCGCAGAGCAGATCTTGCAAGTACAAGCTAAATAGGTGAATAATTTTAAGTGCAGATACACCTAGCTTCAAATAAGCTAACTAATTAAGTGCCACATACAGAAATGTATGCTGTCGACAACCATTTTGGAGCACAGTATACATAGGCTGTTGGGATCTATGGTTCACTCTGAGGGGGTAAATAGACTGTTGTGAAACAGGCCCAACAGGATTCCTCCTCACCGTTTTGAAAAACAGTATTGGGAAACCATGAAAAGCTCCACGAGTGTGAATCCATTTCAATCTGTGACTGTGTTCGGGAATCATTTCAGTTCATAAGTTTAAGAAGTTAAGTGTTGTGGAAACCACCCAGATGACTTGTGATGGAGACACAAACTAAATTACAAAAGCTTATAAGATTTATCATTTATGGCACAAAAAAGGCTTTTTACATAATAACTATAAAAAATGTATAATCTATTAACGATCCTCATTGTGCCCATGTAGGAAGGTCAGAGGTCAGAACAGCTCTCCTTGGTTGGTATGGATTAAAAATCTTGCTCAACCACAATTCATGCTCCCTTGGGTTTCTCATTATTTCACTGCTTCATGTCAATGTAAAACTATTTAACAGTTACACTTATTGTAGGTAACCATCCAAACAAACTTATGACTTAATTATCAATAAAATGTAAAAGAAATGCAAAGGAGGTCTTACAGTGTACAGTATGAAATACTGAAAACAGCATGTCATACTGTATGAAGCAACGCTGTGTTAATGACTACTTCTAATTATACAAAGTGAAACAACTGTGTAAATTGTATTTTAGTCACCTTGAATTATTCCGTTTTTTCAAGTAAGTTTAAAGCTTGAGTAGGTAACATTGGAGAAGCCAGCAAGAGTAAACTAGATTAAAATTATCATTCCGAAAAACAGAAATATCACCGGGTTCACTGTTCCTGACCACTGACTTTTCTGTAAGTAGCTATTATTTTTATTATTATTATTCTTAATAATTTAGGAGACGCCCTTATCCAGAGCGACTTACAGTGAGCTACAGGGACGATGGTCACTCATATTTTCTTGTTGACATTATATACACATATTAATACATATCTTTTTAGAGTGTATTCATATGTTTACAGTGTAATGTAGAGCTTTCCATGATGCACAGAAATGACAACAAATGGTGATGGGCACTCAGGCTTATGTCAGGCAAGATGAAAAACTTTAAAGTACAATTTGACTGAAAGGTAAAGTCCTTACCTCAGAAGCCCAGGTTTGATTCTGACTCACGACCCTTTGCTGCTAGTCATCCCCTCTCTCTCCCTCATTCCTGTCTATCTGTGGCTGTACTATCCAATAAAGGCAAAAAAGCCCAAAGAATTATCTTAAAGAAAAAAGATAAATTCTCTGGACGTGTCACTTTGAGCAACCCCTTTCACATTACATTGTAGATGCTTGATTCACTGTTAAAGTATTATTTTGTATATTCAAAAATAGTTATTACTCAAGCACCTTTATGTACACGTGAGTGTTGGTGAAGGGCTGTGCGCGTGTTCCTACCTGAATGAGCCGTACTCAGGGGGGGGTTGGTATCGGACATGGAGCACCTCCCTCGAGTGCTCCCTCCCTCTCTGCTCCTGGTAAAAATGGCCACCAGGCTCCTGCTGCTTGCCAGGCGAGCCCATTGCTTTGAAAGGGTAGTCTGGAGGTGGGCCACGGTGCTGCGGCTTGTAATAGTCACCGGGCATCCCTGGCGGGGGCAGCTGTGAGGAGAGCGGGGCACTAGTGACAGGAGCGTGAGCCTTCACACCGCTGGTGGCCAGGGATAGCTGCATAAGTCGTTCGCTGAGGGACCTAACGTGTCCTTGCTTCAGATCCTTCAGTCCATCATCCTGGTGAACCCTTCCTGCGCCACTCACTCGCTGCACCGTGGGGCGACCCTCAGTACGCACCTTGGTGCTGGTCACCCCTGTGACGTAAAAGGCAGTGCCCACCGAGGCAGGAAGAGGAGGCTGCTGGAGCTGGTTGTTCTGCTGCTGAGGAGGAGGAGGAGGACCATGGCCACGGAAGTATTGTGACTGCACTTTGGCTTCTTCATAGGTAGGGAGGTCCTCAGGGTTCGGGCACTGCCCTTGGCCGCTCCCACCACCTCCACTGCTGCCTCCTCCTCCCCCTCCACTGCTCCCACCCCCTCCTCCTACTCTGGTGGAGCCGAGCTTCTCCAGGCCATTGTCCGTCTGCAGCTCCTGTCCCTGGGGCTCCTGACGGGCAATGTGGGGGGTCATGGAGTGATCGTCAGAGGGGCATACCTGTCCTTGTCCCTGTCCTGAGTAACCTCCTCCACCTCCTGCTCCTTGTTGTTGCTGCTGCTGCTGTTGTTGCAGCACATAATTCCGGTTCATCTGCTCCTGCAAGAGGCGCTGCAGGACGGTGCTGCCGCCACCTCCAACACTGCTGCTGCTGGACGACTCTTCGGCTGCGGCCCTCATCTCTGCCTCACGCTGGCTACGCACCTCATGGAAGGACAAGCTCCGCCCACGGTCAATACTCCCTAAGATGAGAAGGACAAAGTGTAAAGAGAGAGAAAGTGAAAAGGAAGTGTGACAAAGGGATGAGAATTAAGTTCTATAAAGGTGGAAGAATGTGAAGGAATGAAAAGATAAACAATCAAACTGAGTGACAGAAAAGACAGAAAAAGTTATTTCAGAAAAACATGGGAACAAGAGAGGATAAAAGAGAAGGGGTAAAAACTATTAAAGTCCCCCTTGTAGAACAACACTGGAAGAAGAACAGTTTCTGACAAACCTGTGGAGCCAAACCATCAGCAAAACCCTGAAGGCCTCAAACCCAGATCACAAACAAACAACACAAATATCAAGGTTTACAATTCAAACCAAAGAAGAAGACTAACAGCTGTGTGATGACTAAACATGGATCCCGAGGAGATCAACTGACATCTTAATTGAATTTGAATTGTTTACTTGGCCATTGTGAGACCAAAGTACAGACAAAGTAGAAGAAAACAGTTTAGCATTGTTTGAACTAAAGTACTGTGATTTGATGACTAAACAACTGTTTTTGTTGTACAAAGGACAAAAGTAGCATCACATTAAAATTAACATGTTACATAATTTTAATTGAATGCAAAACCTTTAGGATCAAAGGAAATGTTTGAGCACTAGCCTGAAATAACTTGACAATGACTGCAAATGTGAAAAGTGAGTCTGATAAACACATGAGTGGATAGTATCCTGGGATCTGAGTGTTTTCAAGCATAGATAGATCGTTCTAGTGCCATCAGCCAAAATATGACTGTACACCACCTGCTTTCAGTCAGGTTACATGGACTAACTACATGTATTTAAAAGCCAGAATCAAAGCATTGAGGACCACCTGAGATCACAGTGACTCTATTTGACTCTACAGGAAAAAAATATAATTTTTACTTGAAATTCATCACATTGTAATTCATTAACTATGACACATGCACATTTGCAAGGCAATAAAACCCAGTGATTTGGAAACTCACAGCTGATCACAAGAAATTTGGGTGGAAATATTCATACAGCGTTAAAGACAGAAGCAGTGTGTTCTCAGTTGCACATCCAATGTTGTCAAAATTTAAACCACCTCGGATTGAATTGCTATGAAGGTGCAAATAAATAGGATAATTTCCATTGAGTCAAACCTCAGTGACTGTATAGAACATATTCTTTATAGGTCTTGAGAAACAAGTGAAGGTGTAATTTCACTTATTTGGCTATATTTAAGTTGTTTACACATCAGTTTTTTACAGTTCAGTTTTTAGGATGTGGTTTCTTCTGACAACACTACATGTCAACAACTGCATCCTTTTACACCTTTTTCTAAAGAGCAAAAATAAATAAATAATCATTACATCTAGCGCTTTCTGTTATTCTTCTCATTCTCAAGGAGGAAGATGCTTTTTTCCGAAACATCTGTAAGTAAATAAAATCAAATAAGACAAAAAGAAAAATGTTAGCTTTGGCTGGATGTCAGCAAATGGTCAATTCTTTTCAAGCTGAAGAGAAAGAAAAGAAAAAGTATTTACGAGGTAAAATTGGATGGGTAGTGGAAATTTGGATGCTCATTTTAGATTTTAGTGACTTCCATAAAGATTATATCACAAAAAAACTGAAAACTAAACCAACAGCCCAACAGCTTTTCATCTTGAGATGTTTCTTCTTTCCTGGAGAAGCATCTCTCCATTTGTTGGGTCATTGTTTTCATGCTTCACTGTGATTGGCTCAGCTGTTTCAGAGCTATGAGACCAGTGATGTGATTAGCTGAGAGTGTATTTATTATTGCTCTATCTTTCACTTCACTCAGCTCTTTCGCACTTTGCGTTGCAGCACATATATGAACTAAAACCGCAGGTGAGATTAAGAGAGGCCCACACAGTACATGCTCCCAAAACCTACCACCTTGTGATTGTCATTGCACTTGCACAATTAAAATATGTACCAAGGAGATCAATGCTTGATGTCTCATAGTTTTCTGCAATTAAATTCACAGCAAATCAGACCTTTGAGATTACACATCAGCACCAAGGTTCCCTGGCTACTAACCCAAAGTTGGTTTCCAGAACCCTCCAGGTCATTTTGGATTCCCATTTGAACTTTGAAAAAGATCAGTTCAGTTCAGTTGTTAAGTCCTATTATTTTTTAGTTAAGAAACATTTACAAACTACTCCCCTTGTTAGCTTTCTAACAGCTTAATGCTTTGCATTCTTGTTAAGTTAAGAAGCAGGAGGTGTTGGGTCAAAGTTCTGAGGCATGCTAACTAACTCCACATTACCTTTCTGCTGGGTTCACTACACTGGCTTTCTGTTACATCTCAGATTTAATTTAAATTCTACTAATTACTTTTAAAGTCAGACAACTCTACGAGTTGCTGAACGACATTCTTACTGAAACACATGAACTGTAAAGTTGAGGTGACTGGCACTTGTGGAGTATTTACAGCTCACACTGTTGGGACAGACTTGCTATTTGTATTGCCACTTTACTTTCTTGTTCTTTTGCTGTAGCAAGGTACATTTCCCCATTGTTGGACTAATAAAGGATTTCTGATTCTGATTTCTGAGTCATTTGGTGGTTGCTGATTTTTTTAGGGTAATCGGGAACAGAGTGCCAGACCAAATAATGTAGAGAAACAAGATGCTAACACACAGTGTGATTATTAGGAAAAAGTCAGACTTAAAATAACTTTACATGGGCTGGTTATATCTGTGTTATTCATTGAAAGACACTCAAGTCAAGGCATTAAACATTTACTGCAGCAATATGCATTTTAGTTTAGCGGTGTGGCTCTGCTCATGTGATGCACTAAAAGAAATCTGAGCACGCTTGACAGATTGTCACTGAGATGGCAAACCCCCCTGGCAGAGCCTGACAAACAACATTTAATGAACATTAACACATATTAAAGAAACTGTTACCCGTTATCTATAACTGTTAAAGGCCCTGTCACACATATCCGTATGACAGAAACGTATGCGGGCGCATACGGAAATTTATCAGAGTTCAAATACGTCCAACTTTTCATCGGATCGGAAAAGTGAACATATACAGATACACATGTCTAACCTATTGATAGCGCATCACTTCCTAATACAAAATGTATCAGACGAATGCCCAACGGATGCATAAGATATACAAAAATATGGTGTATACAAAATATCGGCAACACGCTGGTTTACTTAGATATAAGGTAAGGTATAAGTAGTATTCGTTAAGAGCTCACTGTGTTACGCTGGGATGCGTTGTTGAACGCTGATGTTTTGAGCATGTTCAAAATTACCGGACGTACCCAACGTGTGCTTCATAAGATATGCAGACGTTACGTTAGATATACGTGAATACGGAATACGTAGGTGAATATTTACCTATGTGACTATAGTACGTAAATACCTACGTGACTACATTAGAGGTACGTTAGATATAGGTTACATCGGCTGATGGTGAACCCTACAGCCAATTTATTAATAACGAGTGGATAACCTATTCCTACCCTATGTTAAGATTATGCCTGACGAAGGAGTAACTTATTAAACGTGTTTCTACAGTACAGCTAGCGTTGAGCATTTTAGCCGTTCTCCAGCATCAGCATGACGTGAACCAAATGGCACTTTTCCAGCTCCGTTGGCCAGACGCTCTGATACGTTTTAAATAAGTAAGTGATACACTATCAATGTTTGACATGCGTATTATAATTTGTTATGTATGCGTCAGCTACAACACCGCTGTGGAAAAGTTGGACATATTTGGACTCTGACACATTTTGAGCAAATTTTCATATACGCCGGCATACGTTTCTGTCATACGGAACGGTGTATGTCTGGCGTGTTCGCCGTATCGTCTGCGTCCTTCAAACGATCACAACTTACCCTTAATTTATATAAACATATTGCCGATATTTCGTTAAATAAATTAAATAGGCTCCAGCCCTGATGTTTTTTTCCACTACCCAGCGCTGAAGAAGTATACTCTCTCCAACATACTTCAACTGCCATTTCCTGCAGTTCATCCCCAAAATCTTCTCTCTGACTCGTCCTCTGCACAGCCAGCTAGCAGCAGGACGAGAGGAGGACAGAGGACAAAAAGAAAGAAAAGAAACAGCAAAAACAACAGATATTAAGAGAGCTGAGACAGGATGAAATGGCATGACAGATGATGCTGTTGATATGAGAGAGGCAGTGACTTACGGAAGAGCTCATTCTTTGCATTTGTCTACATTTAATTCTTTGTCGTAATTTACTCTGTTTAATCTACTTAGTGAATCCACAATGTTGATGGTAAAGTATTACATTTTGAGTCAGACAAGAAGATTGATACCAGTTCAGGCTCTATGCACGCAGAATAGAAACTGTTTTGGGACATGTCTAAACTATCTTGGCACAGACTGACACCAAAAGTGAAAATAATGCATTCCAACAACGCCAAAGCTGCAAGATGGCATGGAGTAGAAAAAATTTACCGTAGGCACTCATTACAGAGCGCACATACTGATAAACCAAGTGCACAAAATAATAAACTGTACTGAACATTCATGTTCATTAGCTTGCAGTCTTCCTCTCTGCCTTTGTTGGTGCATTGCTGCATTTCTTGACACATGAACAGCTGTTGATCAATGTAATAGTGTCATAGTGACATGCACAGGGGTGACATGCATGTGTGTCTTCGTGCTTGTCACGGGATAAACAAAAGAGGGACCCACACATACATAATTAACATGAGGTCAAACAATTCACAGTTTACCTTTAATGTATAATGTATAATGATTCATATGAAAGGATAAAGTACAGGTTGTGTTTTGAGATATAACTTGTGCTTTAACAATTAAGAAATAATTACACAATGGCTAACATGCTAACTCATTTGTTTTTATCAGGTATGGCATTGTACGTTTTCTATTGCGCTTTTTATTAATTAATTAACACACTGCTAAACAAATGTTTTTTTATTCCATTCCCTTGGTTTAGCATTCATTTGCACAAATATTTACAAACACCTCCTCTGCCCTTCCTTTCTTGTTTTCACCTCTCTCCTGTCTATCTTCCCTCTTCCAACTTCTTACACCTATATCTGACTCCCCTTTTCTTTCTTGCATGTCCTCCTCATCTGATTCCCTTAACCAACTAAATTTCCCTCATAAGTCTTCTCCCTCTCATACCTACCTGTATGGCTGCTCTCACTACGCTCTCCCGGAGGCGTCAGTGGCAGCAGCTGCTCATGCTGTGATGCTATGGCAGACCCACCGGGTGGCCCAGGTGGGGTTAGTTGAGGGTAAGCAGGAAGATGGGTCTGAAGATGTTGTTGTGGTGGAGGTCGACACGTCTGAGGTGGTTGTAGCCTGTTGGTTGCAGGTATTTCAACTCCTGGTTCTGGCCTACCTGCAGGTCCTCAAGGCACTCCAAGACGTAGAGGTCAGCGCTACTCTGCAAATGAAATAAGTGTGGTTCATTTTTACTGCCACATTGGAGAAGTTGGTGATAGCTTTTCAAAGAGTCCCCACAATTTTCATTCAGTGCTTTCTCCAAATCTGAATACTGATGTGTTGTATGTTTATGCATTTATAATAACCAGATTAGTACAGTGCATGTAAAAAGGCTATTTTTGATCTGGCTGAGAAATCATTAGCTTGGAAAGGGTGTCATTTCAGGCTGGACAACAGAGCTGCGATGCTGGAGGAACACTTGTTCCAGATGCATTTTCCCTATTCTAAATGCCCTCCTCTTAATAATTTATTTGAATGATATCTAAACGTAATATTACAAAACATAGAAATACAGGAGTCCCCTCGATATTCCTTTAGGTTTATGTTATGGCGAACAGTTTGAATTATTTCCGCTTGTGTCAGTTTGGTGAATGAATGTAAATACTATGATACCCATGAGCCTCGGCCGCCATTGCTTTAGAGATGGTAAGGCAGTGTTTTGAAGTCACAGCAACAGTGCGACTTTAAGAGTGACTTCAGAATCTAAAAGTAAATCGATTTCAACTGCAGATTTAGCAGATTGTTGACATTTTTCGCAGCAGTGTAACATTTAACTTCCACTAGCTATTTACACTTTGCATGTAACAGAGTTTGAAAGTCTGTGATTGCATGTTTTGTTATTGAAATGCCCTTTGGGATTCATAGATGACTTCTCTCCTTCAGTTTTATGTCCATAGTCTGGTACACTTGGAATTTTTATTAAAGAACCATATATTAGCTCTATAGTCCAAATACATTATAGTCCTGAGAGAAAACCATATTAGAAAAACACTGAATATTCCTGATTTCAATAATATCCGCAAAATATTCAGTGACATGAAATGTTAGAAATAAGTAGAACCCGAGACATATATATATATATATATATCAGAGGAAGAGAGAGAGAGAGAGAGACAGAGGAGAGAGAGAGAGGGAAGACAGAGAAGAGAGAAGTAGAGAGAGACGAGAGAAGAGAGACAGAGAGATGGAGAGAGAGATGGAGAGAGAGAGACCACAGCCGAGAGAGAGAGAGCGCTAGAGATCGAGAGGAGGAGGGGAAGGGTGGGGTATGGCTGTAGAGTGGTAGGAGAAGAGAGATACATTAGAGACATATAGCTATGACAGCTGATGATCGAGAATAGATATGAATAGAGGATATGTATATATATGTAGAATATATATAGATAGAAGAGATAGAATAGAGACATAGTATCAAGATAGATAGAGAGATGTTAGAGTATATAATATAGAGAGATATATTAGATATATATATATATATAATATAGCTATATATATATTATATGTAGTGATATAGATTATTATCTATATCTATATACATACATCTACATATACATAACCATATATACATATATGTGCTTCCTTTTTTCTACTAATATACAATACAGATATACATATATGTGTATATATATATACTATATAATAATATGGTATATATATATGGTAAAATTAGTCATATATATATATATATGACTAATTTTACCAAACCGCTTTGCCTCCTCACCAGATGTATGTATATATATATATATATATATATAAAATTATATATATTGGTAAAATTAGTCATATATATATATATATATATATATAATATATATATGACTAATTTACCAAACCGCTTTGCCTCCTCACCAGATCAGCTAATGGTGCTACCGTTACACAGGTTAGACTCAGCGTTGGCCACTAGTCCACTGTGACGAAGGACTGACTGACAAGTGACACTGAGGTCGCTTCTTCCTTTTTCCATTTTATGGAGGGTAGCAACCAGGTGCATAACCGCCACCTATACTGAGGTTGCCGCTCTCCTCCGTAACTTTTATGGAAACCCCTAGACATAAAAAGCAGGAAACCCAGTGAAAACATGGAAGAGCGTAGGTCCTATGTGCCGGGGCTGAACAGACCCACCCAGCCCAATTGAACCCTTGTCTACACCTTTTCTTTCTCCACATACTTGTGTACATATTAGCCATTTCTATTCCCTATCTTTATTTCTCCAGCTTGGATGTACTTGTTCTTAGATGTTATGTCTATTTCTGTGCAAGTACATTGAGCAATGTAAAAACCGGAGTCAAGTTTCTTAGCCAATGAACTGGATTTAGCCTACGCTATACATCACACCGTTTCATACAGCTGCCGATCTCACTTAGCAATCTGTAGAACATGCAGTGCAGCGAAAACTACGCGGTATAAGATCATCAGTAATGATGTGTAAACATGAGTTGTAGCTTACATCCAAGTAGATTGTATTACTATACAAAGCAGATTCCTTAAACAAGATGAAAAGAATATGAAATTAGAAAAGAGAGAAAATAGGAATGTGAGAGTAAATACCTCAATGGCAACAGATACAAGACACAAGATAAGAATACCTCAATGGCAACAGATACAAGACACAAGATAAGTTGAATATACTGATAGCAGCATAAACCTGAATTTAACTCCTATCCTGATCCTGTCTTTTTGAATCACTAGTGAAAAATATGGCTTAGAAGTTTTTTAAATGCGCCTACCTTCTTCCTCCAAATAATCCCTGTATCTGCTCCTAAAATACACCCGAGTGAAAAACTAGGAGGTAATCCAACGAGTGTCTCTCACTCACATCTACCTGTGCAGGTTTAAAAGCGGCGCACCTCTCTTTCCATTATATTTCCAACCCCCCCCCCCCCCCCCCACCCTCTTTCCCTCATTCTGACAGGTGGGGCTGTGAGGTAGAGACAGGTGGATCTGGCAACCATTCAGCACTAAGCCACTCCTTCATACGCTAGTGTAACTGCTTTACCAGCGTTTACTCTGCCAACCGTCAATGGCAGAAATAGTAAAGACCTGTAACTTCCCCTTTCACTGCTTGTAAAAAAGGGGACTTAAAGAACAACAGGGTGGACTGCTGGGTAGTGTTTTCCTTCTTCTCTGTGATTATAGAAAGAATAGTTGAAGGCAGAATATGACTTTCCCCCAACCATTTAAAAACAATATTCTCTGTGCTATTTTTCATTTCAGAAGGAAGACCATCCAGTTCAACAAAATAAAGTATCAGGACTCTCCTGTTGACCTTAGTAGCTGGATCAACGTATGCACGTTGAAACAAAAACAGTTTCTACCCCTGGGCCATCAGGCTGCTTAACCACCACACCTAATGCAATAACCATAACCATCTTCACACATATACACACTCTGATTGCACTTTTAAAAAGTATAAACTATTTTTAATCAATATTTGTAACTATTTATTCCCCCGTATGATTGCTTATGTTGTCTGTCCCACTGCTGTGTTTTTAATGTTATGTATGTCTTTGTATTTTTTGCACACTGGGATAGAGTTGCACTCTGAATCTCGTTGTACTTTTTGTATAATGACAATAAAAGGCTTTAACCTTTAACTTAACATAATAAACAACTGACAAATCTAATAAAGAAAATACAATTTAAAAACATTTTGACAATACTTATTGTCACTTAACATTGAACAGATATATAATACTGTAGATATGTATAATATTTTTCTCGGGCTGCATTTAAAAATAAAATTGAGAAAAAAAAAAAAAGATTTTGAAAAATTGTGTATCTTAAAATAAAGTGCTTAATCTTAGAAAAATAAAATAAAGTGTAGCAGCAGCTTGAGTTTTCCTTTTTCTTTAACTGTTTCACATCTTGATTTAAAAGTCTCAACCAATGTTAGAATAAATCTCAACACATCTTAACAATTGAACAGTTTAACCCAGGCTAGCACATCCTGGGTTAAACTGTTCTCTGAGGCTGATGATGCTGACAGGTGGCCTACTTGCTTTATTTTGTCAAATCAAAATCATATTGGGCTCTGAGTGATTATTTTCTGTGACCTCAGTTCAGACTTGAGTGGGTATGTTTGGTTAAAAACGTTGTGCTTTGCCTAATAGTGGCGTTTCACATCGCCACTTTTAATGAGCACCACGGTCTCTGAGCATATGAGACACTGGTGTTGTGCTCCAGTGGGAAGGATGAACATGAATGAGTCCATTCTGGGTTGAAAGCTCTGTTGACTTTTCTCTTCTTGGAGAGTGCCATTCCTCACCCCGTCTGCCGCTCACTCGTCTCTTCGTCTGTGTTTCTCTCCCTTTCTCCGTTATCTCTCCCTGTATCGCTAACTCGTCTTTCCATCTGTCACTCGCCTCTCGCCTCATCTGTCTGTATTCAGAGTCTCAATGTTTGCCGGTTGGAATGAGCAGATTTGATTGGCTGAGTAGCATCACGTGGGATGGCGTGGACTCGTATGTATTGGTCTGTGAGTTTCCTGAACCGCGAAACCAGTGCCGTAAAAACGAGTGCGGTGATTCTCTAGTTCAGGTGTTTCCAAACTTTCTGGTGGCCAAGGCACACCAGAGACCAGCCAAAATCTCAAGCACACCCGAGTTCATATCCGGGACAAATCCCCTCTATAACACAGAGTATCACTGTGATCACTTGGGAAACATTATTTTCGCCTCGTCTGGTAGAAAGCTAGGCGCCGTCCACCCGCGCGAGCCTGGGATGGGTCACACTCGAAGCGGGCCCCCCAGCGCAAAGGGCGACAACGGCGGCGCTGTGACAGATTCTGTTAATGTTTTGGAAGGAGAGCGACAGAGAGACAGAGAGACCACAGAGAAAGAGAGAGAGAGGAGAGAGAGAGAGGAAGAGAGAGAAGAGACACCAGACAAGCGATGAGATGCGATAGAGAAAGAGAGAGAGAGAGAAAGAGAGAGTTGAGGGACAACGACAGCAGAGAGCGAGATGAGAGACCACAGAGAAGAGAGCTAGGACAGAGAGAGAGACGAGAGGACAGACAGTAGAGAGCAGAGAGAGAGACAGAGAGAGATAGATAGAGAGATATATAGAGTATATGGGGGGTGGTATATATATTGATCTATATATAGAGTAGAGATAATATAGAGATAGAGAGAGAGCTTGGGGGTGTGTATAGCGAGATGGACACACAACACACAGAGACGCGAGAGATCGGAGATGACAGAGAGAGGACATACACGGAGAGAGGAGAGACACAAAAATAATATAGAGAAGCGAGAGAGAGATACACACACATATGATATACAACATGCGATATAGACATAGATACACGAGAGATAGAGTTAGATCGATCATAGGTACATATATCTGTATAGAGAGAGAGAGATCGAGAGAGAGCGGGACACACAGAGGAGAGAGAGACACAGAGGTACACATAGAGAGAGAGACACAAGAGAGAGAAGAGGAGAGAGGAGAGATGCTCGAGAGGTGAGATAAGATATGAGAGACACAGAGCAGATAGCGATATATGACACCATAAGAGAGAGAGCGAGAGAGCGAGTAGAATATGACTAAGATAGTATATACAACCAGATATATATATACACACAGATAGATATGAGACAGATCTATAGATATACATAGCTACTAGACACC
>NW_021167032.1:0-5000 GCF_900634415.1 Cottoperca gobio
ACAGAAAACTTCACAGGAACTAAAACTCCCTTCAAGAATTACATTTTTCAATATCATTTAATTATTTACATATGCTTCATACACTGTGCGTACATAGGAGCGTCTGCTAGCAGCTAATTAATTAGCCACTTTGTGTTTGTAGATTAGCCAACAGCGAGACTTTGGGTTCTCATGAAAACATCTCTGCAGAAGCAGCTCTCATGTTGCTGCTGAGCAAAAGCTGAAGCAGTGAAGTGCTTGTGCTGCTCTTACGGTTTACCTGCAGCACATTAAAGGGCCAGTAATTAGCTTCCAGGCGAACACGAGGAGGAGAGCGGAGGCATGAACCTGGAAACAAGAGCGGGGGAAACATGAATTAATGAGGAATGTGTTGGGAAGAATAGACCTGTGAAGGAGAAATGACTCCCATCATGCTCTCTTCTCATTCCTCTTCTACTTCCAGCTCTGACCTGAGGGACTGCACACATACAGATTGTTATTCTAAACATAGAACAGCACAAACACGTGCACAGAGCAGTTTGATTTCCACATCAGCGTTGCTGATGTTTGTGCACAGCTGCAGATGAAGATGCACTAAGATTATTAGCAGGTTGTTTCAGACTCGTGTGATCAAAGCGTTGTAAAGTTAGATCATCTCCAGAACATGTTTCTATCCAACAGACCGCTCATTTTGGATCCGATTGTGTTGCAGAGTTTGTGGAGTTGGAGAACAGAATGCGGAGCTTTGTGTCGTCTTAAGTTGATTTGTAATGTCGTGGCTGAATATTTAGTTTTGGATGTGACGTGAAGAAACTTCTGAGTCAGACAGAGAGCGTTGATGAAAAGTGAAGAAGTGGAAATAACAAACTTTTCGTGGACGTACATTCATGCTCTCGCACCGTGTTCAAACATGGTTCACATTAGTCCCACAACAACATGGCAGATAGAGTTCAGGTTGAAGAATATGGAAGTCAGAAGAAAGGACAGACTAAAGAAGCCTTCAAGACGTTTAGGAAGACACTGGACATTCCCTGCAGCTCCATGAACACACGAGCAGTCGGCACGCTGTCCTTCCTTATCTTCTGAACGAACACACAGTGTCTGCCTGCAGGCTGTTCTGTCTGATGGAACACACACAAAGCTGCGCTCCTCCTGCAGCAGCGCCACACTGTACACACGCTGCAGTCGATCTGTGAGCTGCACGTTCACTTGCATGCAACATAAATTCAAACAACACTTGGTTCTTGCCTCGGATAACTTACAAACGTACAGCCTGATATCTGGCAGTGATCAGAGATGCATCATATTCTATCAGATCATCACATGTTTGTATCTTTGTCTCTAAAAAGTCAACTTCTCATGAGTTCCTCAGAAAAACAGTTTCAGCTTTGTGACATCATCTTCCAGCTGATCAAGAGGCTTTTTAAACTTTATCATCTGAAGGAGGAGAAACTTCTCATGAAGGAAACCTCATCACATCTGGAGACACATGTTGAACTGACAGGGAGGAGGACACTGTAGTGAAAAGTAATATTTACCAATTGCAAGTATATATTTAAAGATGAGTTGAGTTGTGACTGTGTCTCTCCTGCAGGCAGGAACTGTCTGGTTCATCAGCAACGTGTGCTGAAAGTCAGCGCCGTTGGAATGACCAGGTACAGACGCCATTTTATTTTCAAGTCTTAAATCAGGGGGGGGCCATTTCATTTTTTACAACATCCTTCGAGGGCCGTACTAATTATTGAACTCATAACTTCTGCACATTGTTTTTAAGACGCAGCTCATTCATTTCACTTTTCTTTATGCTAAATGCAAATCAACTTTTGTATCCTGTATCTTTGTTTTATCAGAAATCCTTTATTAGTCCCACAACGGGGAAATGTTTCTTGTCACAGCAGAAGAACATGAAGTAAAAAGGCAGAACACAATAATGAAATAGAATAAAACATAATATAAGTACTAAGAGGTTGATATTGATAAAGTGAGTATTGCACATGGCAGTGATAACTGCACGTTCCGCTCGTGTTGTGTTCAAGGACGTTGACCTTGGCCAGCAAAAACAATCAGTCAATAGTTTTATTCGAAGTGGATTTTTTTTCGTGTGTTTATGCATTACCTCGAGGGATCAAATGGTCCGGAGGTTCCCCCCCCTGTCTTAAAGGAAACGTTTGACATTTTGGGACGAATGTTTCTTTGTTAGACGAGACGCTCGTTACCTGATCAGTCAGCAGCTGGTTAGCTTAGCTTAGCATAAAGACTGGAAACGGGGGGAAACTGCTAGCATGGTGACACCTCTAAAGCTCCATAATCAACTCTCCCTCAAATGAAGACATTCAGTTAAAATAATTGGCAGATAACTCAAAGACAAGATCAAAGCTCATGTTTGAGCAGGGAGAGAAGATACACTTCAAATGTAAACTACAATATTTAATCATTAAATAACTCCTGGAATGTAAAGAACATTATAAATGAAAGGTAAAACAAAGAACAGCATAATATTCAAACAGTGACTTTACTTGGACTACGTGCAGCAGTAGCATCAAGGCAGCGAGAAGTTTTCATCTCCAACATGAGATGTGAAGAAATATGTTCAGAGAGAAAAGTGTTAATTATATCTGTGGAGGACTTGGTCCAGTAACAACCATATATATATATAATATGTATATATAATATATTATATAAGATATAAGATATTATATATATATATATTAATCATATTATATATATACTAATAGAAAAACTGTATATATATTATATATATCTATCATAATTATATATTATTATATATATACTATATAAACTGTAGTAAGATAATTATATTATTTATATATAAATTAGCTTATATATAAATATATATAATATATATACAGTTTATATATTAGGATATATATATATATAATATATAAACTGTATATAATAGTATATATATTATATATAGATATCTTATATATAAATAGATATTAATATATATACAGTTTACATATTATATTATTATATATAACATAATACTAGACATATACTATATATAAGATCTTATATCTTATATAATAATATTATATATACATATTATTATATATATATATATATATATATAATATCTCATATAAATATATATATGTATATATATAATGTATATAAATATATAATATATATATATACACTATATATATAAAATATAATAAATGTATATTATATAATCATATATATATTATATTATCATATATATCATATATTTATGTATGATATAATATATATAATATGCATATATATTATAATAATTGTTTGTCTTTTTACGTGGCTGCAGATGCGACCTCGACCAATCAGCAAAGAGGATGTTGGTCCGTCAGCGACTCTTCTCCAGAAGGTAAGTGCGTGAAATTAAAATGTATTTTGGCCTGTAAATTATAACAGTTGCATAAATAACTTGGGATGAAAGAACAACAATCAATAAAAAGGTAATTCCTCCCAAACATCAACAGCACAAAGTGTATTATTGTTCTAAGTTTATTAACTTCCTGCTTCACATTTTCATTTCACGCCTCTGGGGGTCCAAACTACTGAATTAGAAAGTTGTGCCAAGTAAATAATACATCTTGTTATTGGCCTCTAAGAACCAGAACCAGGCAGGCGTTAATACAACGTTAATAACAAACCATGTGTTAAACAGAAAGCATCCTGTAAACACGTCTCACAGAGATCCACTTCATGTCCGGGGCTGATTGGAAGCAGCTCCACGAGGCCGTTATGTAAGAAGAGCATGTGTGCCAACCCCCCCACACACACACATGTTCAACACACAGCCACACAAAGCTGGTGGAACCCGACCAGCTGCTTCAGAGAACACACAGCAACCTGCTCCAACACTGACGTGAAGGAAGTGTGTGTTGTGACATACAGTGTATGAAAGCAGCAGGAAATACACGCCACTACACACGCAGTGATGGATGGTGCAGTGTGTTCTGTCATCCAACATGGAGACGCTTCTCTGACCTGCTTTTCCTGCAGCATCTCCGTCGTCTTCTTTATTCTGGCTCCTCTTGTGTCTCCTGGTCCTCAGTGAGCAGCAGAGCAGAGAGCTCCTCATTAATGTCTAATATCAACATACCAACTCTGTGCTGAGCGGCTTCTTTACAAAAATACTGAACTGCTTCTCCGACGTTTTGAAACCGTGAATCAACTTATTTACTTGGTCATCAACACGTGTCGCTTTAAAGCCCGTCTGGTACCTTTAATGTCAAAGGAGCTGCTTTTATTCACCCGCAGCATCGACCCTGCAGTGTCGTGGTGCTACATGTAGCATGTGGCTAGTCCGTTAGCATAGCTTAGCTGTCGCTGTCTTTGTGGCTGTTAACTGAGCGAACGCTGAGGCGACGTTAGTGACATGTGAGGTTGGAGGTTGTTCTGTTCATATGGGCCAGACTGTGAACGCACCATGACACAAAACATCTATAAATACACAGTTAACACGAGGATACAGACTCAGTGAGTGAGCAGAGTATGAAGCTGACGTGAGAGGAACTATCAGACGGCTGCACACACTGACCTCACTGACTTTGACCTTTGACCCCAGCAGATAAGAGGACGAGCTCAGACGCACTAAAGGAACCCTGTCACGGAGGTCGTTTCAGTCGGGAACGCTCCGGAGAAAAAGAGACTTCTGGCCTTTTGTACATGGTGTGTTTGTTGTGTAGTTTCCAAATACCTGAAGCAGTGTTTTCATATTCAGGAGAGGGAGAGGAGGAGCGCACGCAGGAGGAAGACGGCTCTGCTCTCTGTGCAGATATTGAACCAGGATCCAGTTAAACTGCTTGGAACCCAGAAGCAGGAGAGCCGGTAACAATGTGAGATTATTACTGTGTGAGAGAGGTGCCAACTTGTTAAGATGTTTCCTGCAGCAAAGACATTTAAAAAGATCTCCCAGATTACTATGATACGAATATTATGTCGCCTTCAATCCGTTTGGAATTCCCCAAAGATCTTAAATGTCATCAACCTGTGTGACAGGAAACCTTGTGCAGCGA